>NW_026622941.1:15606398-15643898 GCF_023065955.2 Ursus arctos
AATCAATGGAAAAGATCTTTAACTTTTGACTGCAGGATGGTGAAGTTTTATTGAACATGTTATGTGAGAAGGAATAGAACATTTTCACAGATTGAGAAAAGCAATTGCTTTTTTGGTCTATTACAAATATACTTCTCATCTCCTTTCCTATTTCACTTTTTAAACTAAGGAATGTAGTGATGGAAAATGAAAACACTTTAAACATTCAATTCTTTTGTTTTAAATGTAAAAAGCTCACCCATTACAAGGGTGAAGAGAGTTGAACCTATTGTTTTCTCCCCTGTTGGGTCTTAGCATGTGCTCCACTGTCACCGAGATAAAGAAATTGTGGGAGTTAAAAGAGGAAAAAAGGCAACATTGAACACTTGTAAATGTACAAAGGAGAATATAAAAAATGTTTAACATTAATTTGAACCCTGCTTCTAATTGTTACACAGTTAGGCTTAGCATATATTTTTAGTATACATTGTGCAAATAGATGAATTTGAATTTTTCAAAAGTTAAGCTAAAAAAAGTTGACCATGTTTTAAAGGTACTAGATACATCACCTGTTAAAGGAAGCTTAGAGATTATTCCTTTCAGAGTTAAGTAGTTTTATTGTATGAAATTAACTCTAATTTGTGTTATTAAGTTCAGTCTTTGCATATATTTTTATTAACAAATACAGATCATGCCAAACAGACACATAAAAGCCGTTTGCTGAATGTAAAGTTTAATATAAATATTAATATATACCTATATAGTATAGTATATTCTCTATATGCATGTGTGTGTACATATATACAGATATGTGTATATTCTCTGTGTAAGATCTTATATATATGATAGAAAAGATACATATCTCCTATATAAGATCTCTCAGATAGGTAGATAGATAGATAGATAGATAGATAGATAGATAGATAGATACCTCTATATAGATAGACCTACAGGGAATACACACACAATTAGCTCACTAGGGAAGCAGATGTTACAGCGTGAGTGGGAAAATTAAGTCAAACTTACTAAATGCCTAACTACAACTTCAGGAAAAAACTGCCAAGGCACATGCCATATAGTTGTGACATGTTAAAATATACAACTTGCTACCTGAAATCCCAGAGATAGCTTATGGTACAGACAGAAAGCTCGGGTTCAGGGAATCCTTGTTAATGACAGTGGAAGCCTACTATGTGCATGGTACTTGGGGACGTTAGGATGAATATCCCCGGGCATGTGCTGTCAAGGAACTAATGAGAAGTGCAGTCCGGGGGCAGGATGTAAGAAGTGCCATGCACAGGGGGTGGCTGTCACTTGGTAGGCCAGTGCTGCATGCAGTACCAGGGAAGACATGTCATTTGAAACAGGACTTTGAATGACAGACGGCATTTCAGAAGGTAGAGAACTGGTAGGAGCAGAAAAAGGATTTCTCGGGTCAGTGTTAGAGGATAAGCAGAAGTCTGGAGATGGTCAAAATCAGTTATTTAAGGCATGTTTAAAAAATGGCAAAAATGCTAGCAGTCTGATAGGCTGAGGGTACAGGGAGTAGGAAGAGAAGCGCAGCCAGCCCACGTATGTGACTCTGGCGTGGATGACTAAGGCTTCATGTTTGGTGCAGTAATATTTTAAGACTATCCTCAGAATGTGTGCCTCTCCATGCTCAGGCAAAACTCTCCTCTTCCCTGAATCAGACAGAATAGCCCTTGGCTGTTAGGTGCTCGAATCCAACCCAGAGGGCTAATTCCTGAGTATCAGCCAAATCACCGGCTGGACTAACTGAATATCAGCTCACGATCCAGCCCATTTAAACAACGTCATGGTGGGGATAATAACATCATAGGTCAAAAGTTATCCCTGAAGAGGAAGGGGAAAGATTTAACTTAATTGGGTTTTTTGGAATTCCTGTTGTCTATACTTAATACTACATTTGGACTAATAGAAAAATAAAAAATGCTAAAGGTGAAGAAAGAGATTTTGGTGGAAGCCGTTGTCACCAGTCTCTCTGGGGAGTGCATTTTGGGCAAAAGAAAGACTGAGGAAACATTCTAGGAAGACTTACTTCCCATAAAACTATACTTGACTTACAGGAACCTGTCATTCTAGAAGAACCAAATCAAGCCCCATGAATGATCGGTTAGGTGTCCGTGCCCTAATGGATCACAGAATCTACCTCACTTTGAAGACTGTGATTCAGAATAGGTTGCTTTAGGCTGTCTCAAGATGGTCCAGGAAAACAAGACAAAACAGCAAACTGTCAATACTGTTCACACCTGGAAAGCAGACCTTCATTTCACCATAGAGCTGGTTGATTCCCCACCTTCACTCAACTCGTAAGCCAAGCTAACTATATTTTTACTCACTGCCTATTGCTATGCTGTCCGACATGGTTACCACTAGTGGCTACTGACCACTTAACATGTGGTTAGTCTGTACGGAAATATGTTCTACTTGTAACATACACACCAGATTTCAAAGCATGGGAAAGTAAAATATGTCATGAATAACTTTTAAAATATTGATTACATGCGGAAACGATAATCTTTTGAATACCTTTGGTTAAAGAAAATGTGTTTTTGAAATTAATTTCACTTTAAAGAAAACTTGCCTTTTAATGAGGCTACTAGGAAAATTAAAATTAATATATATGTGAATCATATTATATTTCTATTAGACAGTGGTTGTCTCTTTTCCTTGCACCCCTGGATACACAAGGCTTATCACAGTTAAAGGCATGGAAACCTAGAATTTTCTAATTGAAACTCATCCTAGAAATCTCTCTTCCAGTGTTCAATGCCTATAGATAAAAAAAGTAAAGGCCAGAGATATTTTCTCCTAACTTCAAACTTAAAAGTATGTATGCTAACAGTGTGACTCACTATAGCACACCTCTACTCTGAAATAGACGACCATGTACCACCTATTTTGCCAGTTCTAGGCTTACTGAGTGTTAAGGCCTTTCAAAACTTAACCGTTTTCGTTTCCATGTAATCAGCAAGATGTAAAGAAAAAGGAACTGATGCCTGGCCTTTCTGGTCCCTGTCCTAGCTCTGCCACGAAGGGCACAAGATGCCCCATGTCTACATACAGAAGTCTACACCATTATTTAGTATCAGCCCGTCACGATAACCTGGACCTCCTTATCTACATCTGGTCTTTTCCTCCTATACTTCTCTGTTTTGCCCCATCAAAATGGAGTAAGAAGAGGCTGCACCGGATAAAAGTCTCTAGCTTGCTGACCTGACAGAGAATAGATTTACTTAGAATTACCATCTCTCTCTCCACACCTGACTCAGTCAAAAGTTACAAACGGTGTTTAAATACTATACTTTCACTTTCAACAAATCACTGTCAATTTCTCCTCATACCCATTTTCCAAAGCCTTGTGAGCAGGTGTTACTGCTACTTACGATCAGCACTGCAACCTACTGGGAGAAGCGATTCAGAGAGAAGTAAAATTGAATATTTTTCCTTCAACATTTGATGAGGATAATACTTCTGGGGAAATATGGCAATTGTACCAACATTTCGTAGAATTATAAAATCTTAGTCCTCAAAAGAATCTTCTGTAGCTAAAACAAGAGAAATGTGCCAAACTTGCTATTTATTGTTGGGATATTAAAAGACAAGGTTTTTCCAATTTTTAGACATAATTATGGAAAAAGCTAGAATAAGAAGATGTAGAGAAAAGCAAGCGACAGTGAAATAAGGGATAGCATAGATGAACTAAAACTAAAAATACACATTTTTACATAATTGAAGTAGATATTTCATCTAGTCACTATAGCGTCCCTGCTCTAATTTTCAGGTAAGTTTCTCATGGAGGAGAGAACAAATCAGTCACAATTATATGACCGTAAATATCTATGACTAGTTTTATAGATATCGCGGACAATTTAGTTACTCTCTATCCCTTCCTTGATATAACCGAAGAAGTTGTTGGTAGATCGAAATAAATGAGGCACTGGTTTTAGCCATGGTACAATACATGCTAATTAGAATGTGCTATGTACAGTTTTATAATAAAAGGCTTTTAAGAATTTTTTAAAGCAATAATCTGTCTTATCATTAGTTTCAAAAAGCTTTGTCTACTTACAATTATGTAAGTTTTTCAGGGTCAAAACTTTTGAAGTAAGTAATAGTTTCCTAAAAATCAGCATTGCAGTGTTTTGCTATCTTTACAGACTTCTTGAGGCCTATAAATCCCTTTTCATCTTTCATTTTCACCCTTGTGTTTGTATATACTATATATAAAAGTGAGCAAGAAAGTGGAGTGGTATCTTATTTGAAAATATGATTTTTACCCATCTCGTAACTAATGAACTCTCAGTACTGAGATGTTTCAACAGAAAAGAAAAATAAAGAGGAAAAAAAAAAAGGCTTTTACGGGAAGGCGACGGAGGTCAATTTGTAAACAGTTATTTGAGAACTAATCATGGGAAAGACCTTGTCTTTGATCTTTTTCAAATAAGCCACTTAATATCTTCATGTGTCAATTTCACCATATTTGCAAGTGCCACTCACTCATTCATTCAGGCGCTAACGAAAACTCACTAAAGCTCTGCTGGGAAACACTGACTCCCTGATGACAGCGTAATCGGGGCACCAGTGCAAACCTATCTGTTCTGATGTAAAGTGCTTCTTTCATATCCAGCGGTTATGATTTTGTGACAGTAATTGCTGGACTATTTATAAAAAGTAATCACTTACCTAGAGTTAGGTAAGGCATTTATTTATTCTTGTAACTAGCCAGTAAAATTTCAAACTTTTCTTCTGGGATTAATTATTATGACTTACTTCAAAGAAAAAGTGCTTTGTAGGAGCCTAGTGACAATGCTTATAAGAACTTGTTATCTTCAGTTTAGTTTCAAATTTTATTTAAATCTTTTATCTTACTTCTTTGAAGAAATTATCTAATTACAATACCCTTTTAAGGTAAATGGCAGGATTTAGGACATTGTGTAATTTTTAAGTTTAACTTACTAAAAATAAGAGGTGCAGAAAATGTTACCAGAGATAGTCATCCTTATTTTCTTCTTTAAATTAATCAATTAACTAATTAATTAACTTGAGAGAAAGAGAGAGAGAGAAAGAAAGAGTGGTGGGAAGGGGCAGAGGGAGAGGGAGAAGCAGACTCCCTGCTGAGCAGGGAGCCCATGTGGGGCTCCTCTGGGATCATGGCCTGAGCCAAAGGCAGACTCTTAACCCACTGAGCCACCTAGGCACCCATGTCATCCTCATTTTTAACCACGATCATTTGTTAAGAAGGCATCAAAATATACCCTAGCTCCAAATTCCATGAACGCCATCACCAAAGATTCATGGAAGGTATCTTATTGGTTCTCTTTTTAAAAAAGTGTTTTCTGCAAAGCAAATTTAACATGTGACATCATCTGCCTCTTTAGGATCTTAATGGACAATTGTTCTTAAAATCTTATAAGAAAGTACTCTCAAAACAATCATTTTAAAAAATCACATGTGGGTTACTCTCTGTAATAACGAGGGCAGTTACATGCCACAGTGTGTGCAGGACCATCCTGCATGCGTACTGTGACACCGGCTAATTATTAGCAGTGCTTTCTTTATCGAAGTGTTCTGGGTTGGGTAGAAAATGATACGGCAAACCTAGTAATAGCCAAAGATCAATTAGAATTCAGACATTTCAAACTTTCTGTTCTCCGGTTCCTTTTTTTTTTTTGACCCAAATAGGCAGATTGAACTAAATATCCTTTAAGGGCTTTTGTATAATTTTAATATTCTGTGATTTTTTCATTGTAGCTACAGTGTAACTGGATGATTCAGGTAAAAGCTAATTTGGAGAATTTGACTTCTAGTTGTCAGACTGAATTTGTAACATTCTCTTAAAACCAAGTTAAAAGGGAAGGTATACAACTTTTATTCAGTACAAGTTAGTATTTTATATTTCCATATATGTATGTATGTGTATATAGATACGTATGTCTGCATATTTTTAACTTGACGTTTAATTTGAGAATATTTTCAAAGATTTTTGAATTGCCTTAAAGTAGGATTTAGAAGAATTACCAAAATAAACCCATGAAAACAATTATTTGTAGGATGAGATAAGTTCTTTTTTGGAATAAGAAATCAACAAAATACAGAAAACTCAAAAAGAAAATAGTTTTGTGGAAAGAAGAGGTATAATTCTTTACTATTAATTAGTCTAAGCTCATGCTCTCCATAATAGATTTGTACGACATCAATACAGTGTTATGGAGGAGAAACGTTGAAGTTGACTTTCTGCGTAGTAAACCTATACAAAAAGAATTATAATCAGACCTGTAGATCATCTTTTTGTATCTACACATACAAGGTCATTCATACATATGATGCACAAATAATATCATATAAACATGATTTTCTGTGTAGTTTTTAAAACATTTTCTTCTGTAAAATGTTATTTCCATAGCACTGACTTTAAGTAAAGACTTCGTTTTTGGAATGTGTATGAATTTTCATCATAAAAAGAAAGAGCTACTGAGGTATTTCCTTGTTGTGTCACCTTTAGGACTTATTATTTGAAGTACTTCTTAGAAATTGCTATGCCACAGTGTCTAGAATTTTAACTATTCCTTAAACACTTCTAAAACTGGATGTCAACCCTTCATAAATAGAAAGTGTATTGGGGTGTGTAACATCAAGATATATCCCACTTGCAATTTATAAAACACACTGAGTTCAGTTATTTCTAGAACCGTGCATATATTATTAACCATAAAAGTTCGGCTCAGTGTCAATAAAGTAAATATTTTTGTAAGAAACCTAGGCAGACCACTTTGGGAAAACCCGTTCATGGAATATACACTAGAATAATTTGCTCCAAGAATATTACCTGAAGGCAGAATCTGCTAAAATATTTGATATTAATTCATTCACCTAATTTTCTAACACTGTGATAATACCAAGTGGACATGAAAATAGGTTACCAAAATGGAAATTACAAATATGAAACCTATCCTCAAAAGTAGAGATGTTTTCTGAGTAATTAGTACAATTCTCAAAAATGCTTTTCTATGCTTTTATTGTGTATTTTCTTATCCAGATCCATTTTGTGAAAGAAAAAAAATTATGCTTAAAAATCACTTGAAATTTTAATTTTTTAAGTGAATATATTAAAGTTAGGAATCAGCCATTGACTCAAATCATTGAGAGAGGGAAAATCATATTAATTAAGTGTATTTCAATGTCGGTTCACAAATGCCCATTGCATAAACCTCATAATAACCTCTACTACTCAGGTAAATATTGTCTGGGGTCAAGAGAGAAAATATTGAATAAGGCACAATCTAAAATCATTAGTGAACAAAATCAGACATAGCAGAAATAAAGATTTCGAACTCCGACACACTGAATATAGAAAAATGAGGCGCTGGCATCATTTGACAGCTGATACTTACTGGTAACCACAGGCCCTGAAAAGACAACTTAAAAGATATTTGAACTTACGTGCGCGCGTCTATGTGCTTGTGTGTCCACATGTATAAATAAAGTACTAACCTACTAGTTATCTCTTTTTACTCTCAGCCTGTCAAAAAAACCTGTCAGCTGCAAAGGCGATAAGGGGGGCAGTTTAAAGAAGATACTGGAGCCTTAAGCTTCTTAATGTGCCAAGAATCAATCCCATGAAAGCAAACAACTTGAAAAAGAGTTCTCTGTATTTAGGAAAGCTCCCGGGCTCCCTTCCCCGCTCAGCTCCAGCCGGAGCGAGTGTTCAAGTTTTCTCACCCTAATGACCCCTGAAGCAGCCCTGAGGGATTGCAAAACAAGGCCGTTACACAAGGCAGCTTGCTAATTGAGAAGTTGATCGGGGGTAGAGAAATCCTGCTTTACCACGTTAAGTGTCGAAATCAAGCATGACTAGATTGACGTCGCCAAATCACCGTCTGGAGGCCACTCCACGCCAGGAGCAGCAGGGCTTTTCACACCTGATAGGCCCTCACTCTATCTACATCAAGTCACATTAAGAAAGGAATGGATTACGGAACTGGAGCCCGCGCCCCGAAGAGCATTACTCCACTGCCTAATTGCTACTTCTCCGCTTCCCCCAAGAAACAAACCGGGCCGGCAGCTTACCTGTTCCCTTTGGAAAACCGGCCCTTCCTCCACCCACGCCGCCGCCGGTCGCTGTGATAAAAAGGTTAGCACCAGACCCCAGAACGAGTTAGAGGAAGACAGCAGGCTTAGACACTTCATATTACACATCTCAAGGACATTGATTTAAACCACAGAACCCCCGGAACAGTGTTATGAACAATGGCCCTTTAAAGCTTTCTTTCTCCCCCTTTTCCTTTCTTTTTTTTTTTTTTTTCAATGAAGTTGCAGATTCACGGTGTATGATCAGTGAAATGCCTGAAAACAGATAGTGATTTAGACGCCAGGCGGTATGCGGGAGAGAGGGGAGACCTTCTGCTTTTGAACTCTGAGTCCCCAGTCACGGATTTGCTGCTCTCCAACCTAAAATCCCCTGTGACAGATGGCATAATAGATATTCCCGACAGCCCACACTGGCAGGCTGATAGTACTTGGTATTTTTTCCTACACTCTGTTTCTGACAGGTTCAAAGCACTTAACCAACAATGTGGTTTAAGTGGGGAGGGGCAGCGAGAACCTGAATTAGGAACTTTCCCCCCATCTCTACCACTTTTAAATTAAATTTATTATTATTATTGTTGTTGTTGTTGTTATTATTATTTGTTACCACTTTTCAGTTTTAAATCTCAGTTTGCTTGCTGAGACAATGGAGTGAATTTCAATCTGTCCTCCACTAACTATAGGGCATGGAGGGACATCAATAGCTTTCTTTCCAACTGCAAAGATTTTTTTTTTTGGCTGTTAAAAAACCATTTCTTATATAAATTTGTATTGTGAAAATTAACCTTTACTATACTTATTTGCGAGGTGGTTCGTGACAGTCATTTTACGGGGAAAACTGAGGCACGGAGGTAACAGTAACTCACCTCAGATCTAACAGTCAGTTAGTAGCAGTGATGGAAACCTGGAAGTCTATGGTTTCTGATACCCAGACTGGTGATCACTCCATATCAGACTTCTGGCCCTTAATCCAAGTATGATGGATAAGATAGTGTGATAAACTGGTAACAAAGAGAAACAAACAAAAAACATACAAGGGGAAAAGGTATTTTCTTACCTTGCCAAAGATGACAGGGCAAAATCCATTGCACTCTATAACCCAGTGGTGACTTCCAAGGAATAATCTAAACTTATTATGATATTTGTCATGCATTTATAAAAAGCTCAACATTCTCTTTTGGACCTCAAAATTAGTAAACAAACCCACAAGAATAAAATCCCACTAAAATCAAGGCTTTATTCATTTTAGAAACCACAATCATAAGATCAATTTCCACACACTAAAGAGAATACTGCCCACAAAATCTGTAATGGAAAAAGCAACTGAAAATCTAACTCGTTTCTGAAAATAAGACCTCATCATATTAGACAAATCAGTCAGAAGATTCTCCTATGCTTACACTGCAGTGAAACATCTCAAATCAACATTAATATGAAATCTGGTCATTATGTAGGGGCTTAGCATGTAAGGGGGAATGTTTCTTCAGCCCTGGCTCTGTACCTGACACTGTTCTAAGCATTTTACGTGAGTTGTCTCATTAATCCTCACAACAACCCAATTAACAGGTGGCAGTTTATTCCCCCACTTTATGGATGAGGAAAAGGAAGCGTTCAGAATTATGTCACATGCCCGGGGCGCATGGATAGTTATTGGGGAGGTGAACTCCATGGATTCCTGCTCTTGCCTCAATAGAACAAAAGGAATCCCAGAGGCAATTTACCACTTCTTAAAGATCCCTTTTCACTTCCTGACCTCCCAGAAGTACTTATGTTTAAAGCCAAAATCTGTCTTTCTAGACCTTCCACTCACTGGGGCCTTAGAGAACAAGTCTAGATCTCTTTACGAAGAACATGTCTCTCTTCTGCAGACTACATAGCCACGCCCCTTCATGTTGGGGGCTGACACGTCAGGACGATCTGCAAGTCCCTCAAACCAGAGGTCTCAAATTCATCTTTGACCCCTCCTCCCCTCCCCAAACCCTCAAAGTCAATCCTGCCAGTTCTCTCTCTTTAATGCTCTACGGATATGTCCCTTTTTTCTCCCACCACAGTGACCCATCTCTAACATGCATCATTTCTGCCCCTGACTCACACTGTGACCTCCTTGCTGAACATCTTTCCCTACCCGCCTGGTCTGCCCTGTTCTTCACTCTCCATGCTGCAGCCAGTTACTGCTCTATAACACAGATCTAATAACACAGATCCAATGTGTTGCTTCTGCCTATTACCCTCTATAACTCCCCACTGCACTGAAGGATAAAGGCCTGAAGGCATGAAAGGGCCAACCCATCTGGCCTCAGTCTTCCTCTCCATCTCCTCTTCTACAACTGCACCTCGTCCCCAACATGCTCTCTTCTCTCTCAATTTGCCATCTGTTTTCACTCCTGATATCCTATCAGTCCTGAGTTTAAGCCCCTATTCTTCCTGGCAAACTACTACTCCTTTTCCATATTCAGCTCAACTGTCACCCTCTGATTTTCCTGAGGTGAAAAGAATACCCCCTTCCTTTGGATATTTAACCACTTGTTTTCATGTACTATATGGACCTCACAATATTTGTACCAGCTTCTTTTCCTCTGTCTCTTCCTTGCTAGATAGTAAGCTCCCTGGTACCACGCACTCTCCTTTATCTAACGCATGTCTTATATGCCCTGACGTTACTGAAATCCACAGCAGGGACATAACTGGAAATGAGCATTCTTTCCTTGTCAACAAATTAGATTTCATATAGGAATTTTACTTATACCCACTAGATTAGTACCAGCTATTTTTAAAATCCCATTTTGAACTCAGTGTACAATGCCTGCAACACCTCTGGGCAGAAGTCAAAAATAATTACTTAGAAGCTGTTACAAGACCACACTCCCCATGTCCTTTCCTGAGCTATACCTTATAGAAATAACCGAATAAGGACAAAGCTACACTGAGTAAGGCTACACCAGCCCCATGTCAGGCAACATCATCATCTACTTGCCCAAGCTCGGCACAAATTAGGTCTGTCTTTGATCGCATTCCAGACGGTGCAGGTGGCAACGTATCAGAATTGTTACTAAAAGGTGGGGAAAACTTGTATCTGGTATCATCACTACCCTGGATATCTGGTCATATTCTTTACCATCATTACCCCATTACTCTCCAGAGTAACGAAAAGAACAGGTCACAATGTTATATATCTCGCTTAGGCCCGCAGCCCTAAAGGTGTGCGGACGTTCACACTGATTGCCCAGGGAAGCACGCCTCCTTCTCATTCTCAGGAGCCATCTCCTACATCTCACTGCCTGCTGGCATTTCATGCTATTCCACTCCCTCCTCCTGCCCTCCCGTCAAGATTTATCGAGCACCTACCACCTGCCAGGTTTTCTACCAGACATTGGATATTGTAAAACAAGTAGGACACTGCCTTGTCCTCAAAAGGTTTGCAGTCCAGCGCTGGAGAGAGAGATAAGTAGGGATAACAATGACAAAATAATCCATTCTCTTCTCATAACAAACAGTCCAGGGGCGCCTGGGCCGCTCAGTCAGTTAAGCGTCTGCCTTCGCTCAGGTCATGAGCAAAGGTCATCCAGCCCTGCGTGGGGCTCCCTGCTTAGCGGGGAGCCTGCTTCTCCCTCTCCCTCTCTCTCAAATAAATAAATCATAAAAAAAAAAATCTGTGCACATCTGGAAAAGGATTTTTCTTAAAGCACTAATTTCTCCTTTTTATCTGTTCAATGGCCTACAATAGCTCCACATTACTCACAATAACATTCATTCTGCCCAGTATGCCTCTCTAGATCAATTCTATAGGATCGCAATTCTCTCTTTCTTCTAAATGAGTCACCTAATTAGAGTTGCCAGATTTAGGATTCCCAAATATTGCATGGGGCCTACTTATATTTTTAAAAAATTACCCATTACTTACCTGAAATTTAAATTTGACGGGGGATCCTGTACTTTGTCTAGCAACTCTACACCTAATTTGACCAGCCAGCCCATTCACCTTACTGTTAAGTTCACAATGGTCTCCGGCGCTCAGGTAGGCAACTATTCCCATCTAAAATGCATTTTCTCCTCATCTCTCACGCCAATCTCATCTCCTATCAAAAGTCTTCTTCAGGGGCGCCTGGGTGGCTCAGTCGTTGAGCATCTGCCTTTGGCTCAGGGCGTGATCCCGGCGTTATGGGATCGAGTCCCACATCAGGCTCCTCCGCTGGGAGCCTGCTTCTTCCTCTCCCACTCCCCCTGCTTGTGTTCCCTCTCTTGCTGGCTGTCTCTCTCTCTGCCGAATAAATAAATAAAATCTTTGAAAAAAAAAAAAGTCTTCTTCAAACTCTTATAGTTAATTAAACTTACAGAAAATATTAAGAAAATACAGAAAATATTAAGTGACTACCTAAAGTGACAGTACTGCAATTTTCTGAAATTCACTGACATTGGCCATTTAGGGGATTCTAGGTAAACTTATTTTTCTTCAAACATTCACATAAACTACTGAAGTTCGAAAAATACTGTTTTACTTAGTTCACTTGAACAGTATAAATCCAAAATTACTTCCCACCTCTTCAGTGTTAAAAGGGGAAGAGGGGAGGAATTGGGTAGAAAGGGGGATAGGAGGGGGAGGGGAAGAAGTAATGCTTTCTTTGGTACAGACCTATCTCAGCCTGGCCCAGGCTCAGGTCTGATTAGAAAAATTTCAAAGCACTACAATAATCACATTAATTCATGAAAAGAATGTATCCAAGAAGAAATAATTCATAGCTCTACAGTTAATAAAGTCTCAATTTGAAATAAAAAGCAAAAAAAAAAAGGTCCCTTATTCCAATGAAATATATTGCATTGTTAAGGTCTAGTATATTACACTTATACACACTCTTGACAGAATATATCATTGCAAATAGGTGACCTTTTCCAACCCAAACACTCTCTAGAGCCCAGTTTTTAAAAAAGGCATTGATTACAAAGGTCATAAACTTCCATAGGGATTTTTTTTTAAAGAGAACAAAATGTCTTTTCAAACATTAAATTACATATATATATACAGATATTCCCTTACATACACATTATTAATATATTTAGGGGAACCATTATAAAATGGCTTGGCTGTTTTCCAACAGGCTTAAGAAACCAAAGAACAAGGAATTGCCTAAATTTCTCTATTCATTTACAAAATGATTACCTGAAAGACAATGGGTAGACTTCACAGGGAACTGTTTTGTGAGCCTCAGAAAAGAATCAAAATTGGGTGTGTCTGATGCTTCTGATAAGAATCAAGTTTCCTGGTAGGTACTTCACACCCTCCCAGGTATATACTTAATTGAGTGACAACTTAGCGACGGTATACCAGTAGCTTAAAAAGATAACACTGCCGTGTAAGGGAATAGCTCCCTTTGTTCATACTGGCACCATTATGGTGCTCTATGACCCATGATCACAGCACACTAATGCACGGCCAGTAAGAGTGGGCTCCGGAGACACACTGTCTGCATTTGAATCGGAGCTCGACCATTTGCACCTCGGGAACTCCAGCGACATAATTTAATCATCCTGTGCCTCAGTGTCTCTATTGTAAGTGTAATAATAGTTACAAAAGATGAGATTACATCTGTAAAACACTTGGCATAGTTCCTAGCTCAAGGAAAAGACTTCATAAATAGTATTAAACTATAAGATACACAAGGGCAAAGATTTCTGTCTGTCACTGCTGTGGTCCCAGTCCTTGGAACTGTATCTGGAAGACAGTAGGTCCTAAAAAAATATTTGCTACCATCTGAGTCTCACTTTGGTTGATTTCATTTTGCAATGTTAAAACAAATCCTCATAATTCCATTGCTATTGGAATCTACAACCTATGTATTTTTAGGGTTTGTTTGTTTGTTTGTTTTAGCCATTCAATGAATTTCTTCCTTTATTTCTAATGAGTCACTTTTTGGCATAGAGAAAACTACAAATTCTATTTACCTTGTCTTTTACTTAGCTACTCTGACAAATTTTCATATTGATTCTTGAGTTTTCCCAATTATCTGCAAGAAAAATAATTTGCTTTTTAATATTTATACTGATTACCTCATTTTCTGTTACATTAGCTAGAACCTTTAAAACAACATTGAAGGAAAGTAACAATATTGGATATCCCTGGCTTTTTCCTGATTTAAATGGAAATGACTTCAGCATTTAACTGTTTTGTGTTTGCTAGTAGGTTTCAGTTAATATTCTGAACTTATTTAACTGCTTTCCTCCTATTTCTCTTCAGCTAGAAGTTTGGAATGGGGCTGAATTTTATCCATTGCCTTTTTGTCACGTGTTGCTATAGCCATGCTGTTTCCCTTTTAGTTTGATGATGTAGTGAATTGGGTTGAAGCATGTCCTTGCATTTTAGAAATAATCTTACCTGTTCATTTCCTGCTTTCTAGAAATGATCTTACCTATTCATTCCTTGCATTCTAGAAATGATCTTACCTGTTCCTTGTGTATTCATTTTACACACTGACAGACTAGCTGCTAATACCTTTCAAGTTTTCAAATCTGGAATCATAAATAAAGGTAGTTTCTATATATTTTAATATTCTCTCTCTCAGGGGAAGGCACTCTATTAGAATTACGTTAATTTTTTCTAAGCTGAGTTTAGATATTCTGAGCTTGAGTTTCCTCTGGAACATTCAACTGCAGATACCAAGTAAGTTGCTAGCCGTCCATGGCTGAAGCCTGGTGGAGTGTAATGGAAGGCAGGTGCAGACATAGGCGCCATCGCAAAATGAGCAGGAATTACAACCATGAAGACAAATAGCTCCTAGAAAAAAGAAGTTATACCTCAATATGATAAGATCTTCCTTCACTCTTTTAAGTGTCTGATGAGGATGAGACACCCAGAAAAAATCTGAACTGTGTAGGATCATGGCATGCCAGACAGTAGAAAGCTTTTAAAAGGGTGATCGGCACTATTAAAAGAGAAAAGGAAATATAAAATGACCCTTGAGAAAATATCCAATTGGTTTTAGCAATAACTAGATATCAGGGACAGCAATTTCAGTAAAGGACAAGCCAGGTAGCAAGTGGAAGACACACAATGAGGTTGAGGAAATGTAGATGACGAGGATAGATCACACTTTTAAAAATTTTGGACAATAAAGGAATTGGGTAATACCAAATATATTTGGGAGAAAGATTTTTTTTTTCAGAATGGGAAAGTTTATAGCATATTCATGTGTCAAGTGTCAAGATTTTCTTGAAGACACTAAAGATACCAAAGAAAAACGAGATACTTCATAAAAAGAAGACCCACAAGATATTGAGAGGAATGGAGGCCAAGGCCATGGGATTGGTCTTAAAAGGAACAGGGAGACTTCACCCACAAAGAAGAGATAAAATAATTTTGAAATAAATGGAAAAGTAGATGAAATGTAAATAGTGGCAAGAAGTTGATTCATTTCAAGCCTAATGGCTTCAATTTTGAAGGAGGCAGCAAAGGCATCTGCTGAGAATGAGGAGACAGGACAATTGTCCAAAGAAAGGGCCTTCAGGGCTGCTGTAAATGTTCAGCAGAGTTTAGAAGGTCATGGGTATGGATGGTGGCCAAGGACAAATAAATGATTCATCCCTAGAGGCCAGGTGAGAGGCGAAACCAATTATTTGTGGAAGCATCTATCTGTATTCTATTTGTTTCCAGCAATGCTCAGCCATGCTATAGGAATAGAAAAAAAGTGCTATCACAATGCCAAGTTGCCAGACTAGAGCCTTGGTGAGCACTACACTAGAAGGACAGCCACAGTAGAAGAGGATGGAAAGGAGGCTCACATGATCAACAGTGGAATTCAAAGCTGGGCAGGGAAGAACAGAAGTCTGAGAGATTTGACCAAATCAGGAGAAAAAAAAAAAAAGACATACTGGAAGAGCTGAATGCCTGAAATCAAAGAGCAGTTGTATTGCAAGTGAGACAAGACAAACTTCTGGAGTTTAGGATTCTCAAGATGGAATATTCTTCTTTAAGGACAAGAACCTGTTTGCAGTCCTGGGAATGGAGGGCTGATGTTCAGTAGTAGAGATAAAGAAGTTCAGTAAGTTAGGGCTAGGATTCAGATGAATCAGCCACAAACTTTTAAAATCTCCCCAAATTATGGCAAAAGAGAAATGACAGGAGTGACAGAAAGGGTAACAGGTAGTGTGACCAGATTGTATGCGTTTTATTGGACAGTGCATTTTTATTAACGAGTGGTGATGGCTGTGCGTATCCAAGATAATGCCAGCTTTTCCCTCTGGCTTCCTGAAGTGTGAGATGTCAGAGTAAGGAGTCCTGTGCCCTACTGACAGCTCCCCTAAAGGAGAGGCAGGTTTCAGTTAAAGCAATAGATGAAACTCAGTTAAGACAATGCTTTGATGGAAGAAGCATCTTGCTAAAGACTGTGGATATAGCAAAGATTATTGATGGTGACATGAGGTTTCCAGAGGACTCAACAGAAAAATGTTGAATCAAGGTAATGGTAGAAACATCCAGCAAAGGAAGGAAAAAATGGAAATGAGAGGATTAGAATTAATGTTGGCAGGTGACTGGGTGGTGGTAGTGAATCTACTTTGCATCTGGTGATGAGTAACTACAGGGTTGAATCACAGGGCCTATTTAGAAGTAGACGGCCTCAGATATCATAACTCTGGCACAGGGAGGGTTCCAGAACGTATCTTGCTTAATCTCAGGGAAATTCTAATGGCCATGAGAGCTCTTGTCTCAGGAGAGGCTGCCTCCCACCTCCCAGAGCAGTGATTTCTCCACTGTAGCTCCTCCATTCCAGTTATTGAAACTATTTCATTGCAGTGATGTCAAAAATCACCCTCACATGAAATATATAGCTCCAGATATCATAATAAAAATACGGTAAGAGAATATAAAAGTTTGGAGAACATATTAACGTATCATGCCACTCTGAACAGTTGTTAGAAAGTAAATTTGGATTTGAGCTTCCCAGAAGACAAAGAAAAGAGGGAAAATGTAAACAATATATGATTCACAAGGCCCAAGAAAAACACCATTTAATCAGTTAGAGTCCCAGGAACTTTTCTGACTCTAAGAGGGAGTGAAATTTCAGCAGTGAGTCCATAGGACATTGTGTGGTGCAGTAAACAGAACCCACAAGAGCAACCCTAAGACACTGACAATTTTGCAGCTGTTTATTAAAATGTTCTTTAACACAGGATAATGGCAAAACCCTGATGTGCAGTGCTGTGAAGAATTTTGAGGTGTCAAGGTCAAGTACATAGCTCTCTGGAATGATCCAAAGGATATCTTTTAAAACTATCAGAAGAAATAGCTTAACATCTGGGTTTTTCAGGTAATCTACCATAAATACTATTTTCTTCAGACAACTTAAAAAAACAAGAATTGAAAAAAGAAGCATTTGAAGTTGTAACCTCTAGGAAGAACACAGAGTATGGAGATACCATGATATAAGAAAGCCTACATGTGGAATTTTAGAAACATAACTAAAGCACACGCATGGGGAGCCACTGCATGACTGTGCCAAAGAGAGCCAAGGGTCACAATCTTCTTCAGGAAGGATTTCTGGGTTTTCTGCAACACAGCTGAGTGACAGAGGCCCTGGACAATGTGTTTGGACAAATTTCACAATAATCACTATCTTCCATATTCACAGAAAAAATATGTTGTATAATATTTCAGATTCAGGCCAATTGAATTCTGGAGGACGTCTGCAAAAATACTGCCTTTTGTCTTCGGACGTCCTTTCTTGGCAGGACCAAGTGCCTCCAAAGGCCCAAGCCTAGATGTAGCACAAAGACTATACCATCGGGGTACAGAACACAAGACACACGTCTGCGATTCTCCATAGCGGTGGACGATGTTTTTCTACTTCTCTGATACCCAAGTTAAGCTCCTTGAAGCTCAGATTATTTATTGCATTACTTTTGTAACCTTTCTCCCAAAGGAACATGTGATCCATACACAGTTGGCATCAAATATTACTGGATGGCAGATTTGTTTTTAAAATGGTAAAATTAGATAACACATCTCATCTAAATTCATGGAATTTTCTCCCCTAATAATAGAGCCATGTGATAGCTTAAAAAACACATGCTCTATCATCATTCAGTAGCAGTTTATTCATTAGAACATTCTGCACTCTTCTGAAATTCAGCATATTTCATCACATCTCATATTTGGTTATTTTCCTTCTCAAAAGGCCTTGTTACAAATCCAATGCATTTAGCTACAAAACTATGCCCATAAGGGTACTTGGACAATAGCTTACATTTTAAATTGTAGTAATTGTGGGTGCTGCTGACCTGTCAATCTCAAATATATTTATAAGCTGCACACACAAAAATGAAATGAACAAAGCGATTCAGATTAACCAGCTCTGACTACACATTTTAAGAAAATCACTGGGTGTGCCTAGGATCCGATGCTAACAATTTGTTACGCATCACAGTGTTACAGCTTTCTAAATGGTAAGTAACTGTTTAAAAATTCTGAAGCATTTTTAAATGTTTCACTTAAACGTTTCTGCTATAAAATCTTATTGAACTGTTGCTTTCATTAATTTTCTACAGACTAGAGAGCAAGGAATTCAAGTTCGATTTTTTTTTCTTCTAACTTTGCCTACTACCAGCAAATAAACTGTGCCTCTTTTTTAAATAAACCCCTGGCCTTGAGTTTTGGCCCCTTAATAGTAGCCTACATGGTTGACTACCCTTGGTGTTAAATTTTCTTAAATTGTATTTCTGTCAGTGTATCATTTTTTTAAGCAATGGACCCTATAATAGCAAGCACTGGTCTGTCAGGAGCGCATTTTAACAGCACGACACAAGTATTTTTCACTACAGGAGACAAACAATGATATGTATTACATGCAGTAAACACTGCCTTCGGTACATAGGGTTCTCTTAGCATTTATCTGTCTAAAATCTCACTGTGTCCTGAATAGGGGGTTGTGGGGGAGGGGGAGAAACCCTCCCTGCCTCATACTAATGTTGCCAGTGGCTACAGTATAGCATTAGAAAGAGTCACTGCCTTGCCACATTTCTCATGAAAGAAGACCTTGATTTAATATTAAAAGAACAGAGCAAGGCGTTTTAGCTCATGCTTACAGAGTCCTTTCCTTTCAACAACTACCACATCTTTCTGTTACAACTCTTTCCCCAAGTATCCATACTTCCCCCCCTCGTAGTCACGAGTATGAGTATCACTCCCAAACAACTTTCAATCAAGCTTAAAAAGCTTTTTAGAAATAACAGCGCTCTCCAAATTGGGCATGCATAAATCCCAGGGATGCTTAAACAATTATCGGCATTTCTATTTCTATTTATTGTATATCTTATCCTTTAAAAGAGTCTAATTGAAAAAAATGTGCAACGGAGTATTTATGATTTGTAAATATACATTTAAAGTAAAGGTGTATACTTAAACTTCTTTAGGAATAAAGGTACATAATCAGAATGTTTATAGAGAGCGTTGTGAAAAAGAACCTCAGTAAGAAGATACTGGCATTCAGTTGTCCTTGCCACCTGAGGAAAAAGCTGCAAACATCAAGACTATGCAGGAAACCTAAAGCAAGCTGCGATTTTATATATAGTTCTTCCCTACGGGATAGTCAATGTAATGCTTCACAAGGGCCATAGAACTTTCTCATGCTAACATGTGGAGAGCGTGGGCACGTTAGATATTTCAGAAACCTACCATCTCAGGGACAAAGAAAATCGCACGTTCGATAATTCCCCCCAAAGATTCCAATTCATCTTCATTTATGTAAAATATACTATAATCCTAATTTAACAAATTCTAAAAATATCCACCGTGAAATACTTTTTCCCATATGCCTTCAGGCACACATGGCATTTCGGCATTTCTTCATCCCTCTTCTTTGTAAACGAAAAATTGATAAAAGATCTTATAACAGTAGTAGCTTCTCATATTCCCGATTACTAATCATTCTTAAACAACATATCTTAATCCACTTCTTTAATTTTCTCCTAATGTTTAATTTTCCAACTATCTTATCTTCAGAACTCAGTGCTATTCTTTCTTCATAAGAACAGAAACTCACATTGGAGGGTCCATCAAGGTGTTCAAATCTTTCCCTATGGTGTTCTCTTGACACTCACTGACAATTCTAGGAATGGGTCTATTGCTCCTATTCACAGATGGGTAAACTGAGGCTTGGAGAGGTTGAGTAACTCGCCTAAGAATATACAGCTGAATGTAGCAGGACAGGGCAGATTTCAAATCTGGACTCAGCACCATTATGCTACTTGACATGTCTAAAATCGAAGGATTAGATCTAACCACACCTACTTTGGAAGATGCTGAGGACATTAAGAAGAACTGGCGTGACTTTTATCCTTTCATAAAGCGAGACAGAAAGTAAGAACCAGCAGATGAATGCACCATAACAGCAATAGATGACTAACTTGCCATTAATGATAGTTGGTAGGGGAGAGGGCAACACCCAGTGTGGTAGAACAAGAAGAAATACAGCGTAAAATGATTTAAAATACACTGGCTGTGTTAGAATGAATGTAGGATAAAAAACTTGTGACTGTAAAAAACCGAGTTGTGGTTAAAAATGAAAGGCTCTGTTTACTACCCAGCAGATAAATCCTCAAAGGAAAATCAAAAATATTTTTTTCCAACTTAAAATCTCCTGATAATGTATAGCTTTTTCTGAAGCCACTGCAGAAATCTACCATTGATCAAGAACACAAGTCATATAACACCTTTAGCCAAATAAGCGAGTGGTCTCTATTGGCAAAGACAATTGGTAGTTCAATAATTACTACTACCAACATTATTTAAATAACAAGCAAACTGTCAGGTCAAGATCAAGCAACTTTTCCTTAAAATCAAGCTCAAATTGATGTGCTCTGGTAGGTGAGAATCACAAAATGATTAGGAATACAGGTCTTTAACTCAACCAGGACAAGATGGCAGGGCCTACAGATGTCCCATCTATCAAAAAAATAGGAGGGCTGCTGAAATTGTAACAAAAAGAAGCACTCAGGATGTACAAGATGACAGTAAAAATCAAGATTTGTAAAGCCATTTGGCCACCACCTTCTTGTAGCTTTCTGAAAAACAGGTTTTGGATTTCTTTGTGTTGAAGTATATTTTCAATGCTCACCCATTCATGCTCTGCCTCTGTGTAAGATTTCGAGGCACATTAGTACAGCTTCTCAGGCAATACTCATGATCCATCCCAGCCCGTTTTATAAATATAAATACAGGCTCAAGTACTTTGATTTGTATTTAAATTTTAAAGTTTTTTTTTTCATTTTTAAAAGTAAAGACAGTTTGTACATACAAATCCCACTCTCACAAACAGAAATGCATATTCATCTTTTAGTTTTCAAGAATAATCCTTAGCACTTCTTGATGTGAAACTAAATTTAGTGAACTGGGGTTAGGTTAGGAATGGGAAATAGGAGGATAAACAGAACGTTTATGTAACAGTTGCTCCATCTCATCAAAAATACGATTAAATAAATTGTTTTAAATAACAATAGGACTTTGATGCATTTCCTCTCGATGGTGGATTTGGAAACATTTACGATAATTAAATATGTTATTTTAAATATTTTATACTAGAAAATAATTTAATAAGGCTTGGGTTGACTTTTAAAAATAATGAAAGTAATCACCCTTCAGAGAGCCTTTGAAAAATCCACATCTTTGCAATTTTTATTACCCAAGTATTCAAAAACTATCAATTACGTTGTGATCAGGACAGAGCTTAACAGCATCTTTGGCCATGGTGTTATACTCATGCATGCTGTGTTGGCAGCCTTAGCTTATCAACATGGACATTCCTCTGTATTTCACCTTGAAATACTACCATGTATACATTGTCCTGATGAGTTCTGTAATCCCAAAGGGAATGCTGTCTGGAATAGCTTATCTCAATAAGCTTCACAGCAATTCCCACACAGAAGTATTATCACTTCCTTATGGAACATTTAGAAAAGTAGAGGGCATCTTGGTTGTAACAGCAACAGGGAATACCATGGGACCACCTAATGGTTGCTTTTAATCCTTGTCTCTTCTGCTTTCACTCATTTCAACCATACTAACATCCTTGATGTTCCTCAAACACATCAGAAAAGCTCCCATTGCAAGGACTTTGTATGGGCTCTTTCCTGTGTCCAGAATGTCTTTCATCTACAACCCCGTGGCTGGCTCCTTCACCTTTTCATTTCTTAAGTTACCACCTCAACAAGAACAATGTTGAATGAGAAAATGGGGACCAATGACGTGTCAATTTTGCCTCTGTTGATTGTACTGATATCTGTGATAAGAGAAGAGAACAATGCAAATTGCATGAAAGTTACAGAGCTAACTCCGTCATACCTGGCATCCAAAATACAACTATGAAGCTCAAAGCCCAGCTTCTGTAATAGGACTACTAGCTCACAAAAAGATTTTTAAAGAGCCCAATTTTTACATAGTGTTTATAACCTCTCTTCCTCAAAAATTCTTCTAATCTCTTCTGAGTATACCTCTTCTCATTCTCTATATTGCTTCCCTGGGACATAACTAGGCTTAACCTCTTTACATATTTTACTTAGTTATTGAACAAAAAATAGTGACGACGTCAGTTGTAGAAAATTTGAAAAATCATTTGCCCTTAAGTTCTTCCCAAATTTCTCCTTCTGTCTACCTTATTCTTTACATAGTAAAATATTAATAACTTTATGTTTATATATTATATAAAATCAATTAGAAATATAATATTCCACATTCATTATTTATAGGAATGAGGTATTGGTACTCAAATATTCGTTAAGTAACTAAATGGTTTCATTTTTTAAATGTTAGAGAGATAGCAAAGCGTGTAATCACAAATATAAACTCCACTACTACCCACTCAATAAGGACGTGCTGTGGAAAGAGGGGATTCTTGTAGCTCAGGAACTTTCCAAATTTTTTTTCTAATAAATGGCCACAGAAAATACTAGTTTGTAAGTTTTAAGGCAATTGTATAACTTATAATTTCTTTGTATCTCCCAAAGCACAAATGATCTCTCAGTGGAAATTCACATGCAATACTTACAGGCTTTAAAATTATGTTCATAGTAGAGTTGAACTTCTCACCTGGAAAATACAAATAAACCTGCCCACTGAAACTAATACTCATATTTAGTGTTAGAAGTTATGACGGCTTTTTCCATTTACCTCTCTTACTCCCTCCCCCATTCATCTAAGCAAAGTAACAGGTATTAATCACTCATCTCACTCGGTCTAATATATAGCTATTGGCCAGAATATATTTTTATTGAGCAGTTGATAAACACAAAAGAAGCATCATGTTTCATGCCATAGGTATTCTGAAATGTAACAGCCCTGCACCTGCTATTTTGGGGGAAATGCGAGCCATCTATTAAGGACATCACATAAGAGATTTTGAAATGTTGTAACAACAAGAGAACAAAATAATTTCAAAAATAGTATGCCCCTCTGTTAGAATTTTACAATAAAAACATAGCATTGTTCTAAAAGTTTTAGAACATGAGAATAAACTAGCAAGTCCAAAATGTTCTTTTTCCTCTTGGAGTTGCCTGTTGGGATCCTACAACATAAATGAGATGGGAATTTATTTTCTCTCAGTGGTATTTAGTTTACTATTCAGTGTTCGCATTAGCACATTTTATGAAGTTTCCTTCCCCTTTACTAGTCCTTGTCATATTTGATATTTATGTTTACTAAAACTGATTTTCTGTTTTTATTAGTAGGATGGGTTTAATGTAGATGATGTTTTACTGCATTAGTAATAACAATTTTATTTAAATATGGCTTTGTTGTACTCCTCTGCAAATAATCTTTGAATTCCTGAGAGTCTTTTATTTTCCCTGTAGCCCAGTTGGAGAGTTTTTAATATTAAATTGAATCATAACAACACATGCTGGTTAGAGTCTAACTTAATACATGCAGCTTAATGTTAATTTTCCAACTTCAAATCAGAGATCTGACTATTCCAAGATGATTATTTATCTCAAGTGTGATTTTGTTTTAAACTAGTAAAGTCCACAGCTAGAGATTTTTGCATCATAAAAAACTGGCACTCTGAAGGAAAAACAAATTAGCAAAAGATTTGGAATCTTTACATAACTACAAAAAATATTATTGAGGCGGAGATGCTCTATCAAGTAGTTATGGAAACAGAAGGAGAAGGCAAAAGGCACAGGTGACTGCACAGGTGACTGATGTGGGTAGTTTGTGAATACAGTAAATACGTTTGATGCATATAATAAAAGGGTGTGCTTAGGTCCTAACTCCTTTAGAGGAAAGTTATCAATTAATATCAATAAAAAGGGTCAAAAAAACCTCAATAAGCTTTAAAGTAAGAACTAAAAATCTAAATGCCACGTTTCTTGCTTCACAATGTAAACTTCCACTTCAAAACAAATTTCTTACAAATAGCCTGAAAAGGGAAATATATGGTTAATCATTAAAACAAGTGTGTTATGATGGTAGAAACAGGTACAGGACAGACAGTATCAAACTCCATCAGAGCTGAGAAAACCAGAATTGGGTGATAAAAATCACAAGGGAATATACTTGGGCATTCTATAGTATTCTAAAACTTGTCTTTCCTCTTAGGATGGTGAACACCCTATTAGAATACGTCAGTGCTCTAGTTACAATCCTAAGAAATTAGCTGGCATCAAGTATCTAATTTTACAAGTTTCAAAGCCTGTCGAATGATGGTGATCTGGCGAAAGTCAATCACGACAAAAGTTAATGTCCACTCTAAGGTCATACAGAGTCTACTATGTGTATGTGCAGCGTGAACATACAAACGGACACCTCTTTAATGCTTAACAAGGGGAAATTCAACGTATCTGCAGGAGTAATCACTTGTATAAGCCAACGAAAAATTAAAATGAAAGAAAAATGCCTTTTTGAAGAAATATGGTTAATGCAAATGTTGTTTAAAAAATATCTGGGCAATTGAATAGAAAAAATATTGTTGTTCTCATTTTTACTTTCCTGGTTTTCAAGATCTCCTCCTGCATTTACAACTCTTATACTGATTAAAGTGAGAGATGTTAGCTAATTTATTTTGGAAGACAGGATGAGGTTGCAGTATATAATTTTGAGTAATAGAAGACATTCACGGGAACAGGAAAATGTTTTCAAACCAAATGCAAAAATAAGATTTCAGTGCCTCCCAGGGTAATGAAGGAAAATATAATGGTTGCTTAAGGTTGTGTAATTCTTCTTTTAGGTTATATAATTTTTATGTGAGGCAAAATCCTGAACTACATAATACATTTCTACAATGCATATATTCATCAAAACCATTTACAAAATTACCACTTTCAGCATATTTTCAGAATGAGATTCCTTAATAAATTATGTTTATGCAGTCAAAACACAGCATTAAAATTTATTATTAGTCACTTAATGGAAGTTAATGGTGAGTTTATAAATGAAGTGCTGGCTTACTTTGATATACTCTAAGAGCAACCAAAAATAGAGATTCTTTCCCAGAGTTCTATGTATTTATAAAGTGCCAAATAAGCAATTTTAGCAATTCTCAAATGTAGTTCTTCCAGATGCATTTAATCCTAAATATACTTGTAGAAACAGAATATTTTTCTGCTAAGTCAGGTATGTCTAACTTATCCATCTCACGTGTAAGAACTATCCTGACTGAAGTACTCCATGCTTTATAAAAAGATTTTTAAAAACAGTAAAAATATAGAAACAGTGTGAAGTATTTTCGCATTTTCAATATTCTTGAGGGAGGTATTTTCGGTGAAAATATCTTGTCTATAAAACAAGCCAAAACAAAACACTCGTTCACTGAAAATGGATGCATTACAGAGTAAGGACAGAAAGATATCGTCGATAAATTTATAAATGAGACATTCTATATGTAGATAAAATACTTTGAACAGAGACTGCTGCAGAAGAGTTGTCGCTTAGGAAGTGCAACAATTTTTCCTAGAATGAGGGGCACTCTCTCAAAGTATTGTACGAAACAAAACGATCGCTCCTGATTTGTACTGGTCCTTGAGTAGTATGTTTGAAATAAAATTCAATAATGCTTTCCTATGATAAAACAAAATGTAGACTTAAAATTACAACTTCTTATAAAGCTTTAAATAAGGTAAGATCACTTATGAGGAATAGAACAATATTTTTTAAGAGATCGTGGAGTCTAATACACTCATATGCTAAAATATTTCATAATACTAAGATTAGTTACACATTTAAATATGATAAAAATTATGATTATAATGAAGTGTTAAGAAAACTCAAATGAAGCTTGTAGAAAAGAAGTTCGTTTGGGAGGAGTTTAATTGATTGTAAAAAGCTTCAATTTTCAGAATTCACAACAATAAAAGGTGATTTTTCAGATAATAATAATGCAGCGATTTCTGGGGAAGTTATTTTCAACTGCCTAATGTTAAAAAGAGGACAATGAAGGAAAAAAAAGAATAAACACTCTATTCAACACAAAAAAAGTGCCTACGCAGTGAGTTGTCAGATAAAATAATACAAACAACATATTCGTGCTTACTTTTAAGGTTGTAATTATGTACTGATATAAATTTAACCTTATATAAAAATTTAGAGGCACCAGATTTGATTAGTGTGAAATAGAGTTATAGCCAGATTAATACTCTATGTAGCATTTAATTTTCATTTTCTATTTGAAAGTTATTATATTATTATATTAAAGCATGTAAAATTTGTAGTCAGCATAACAGTTTCAAATCCTTTCTCTTAATTGACCACTATGGTGGCACACGAAGCATCATTCTCTCCCAGCAGCTTCATTTTAAACAAATCATTCTCAGATATAAAAATAGCAAATTACATTCAATGTTATATAAGGCATTTTCAGTTTCTCATATAGGAAGAGCTATATAAGCAGCTTCTATGCTATATATCACAGCAAACGGCTTTGAATACATTCTTTGCTGAGACCCCATTCAGAGATACAAGATCTAGCCTTCGGCAACTTGATGCTTAAAATACACAAGAAGTTTTAGGCTTAACAAAAAAAATAAGCAAAAATCGCCCAAACTCTTGAGTGGTCAATTCTGATATTCTTTACTGCCTCCAAGTTGAAAAGTAAAGTAGTTTGTTATTTTCCCCTGCTTCTGACTTCTTAACACTTGCCACAAAATTTTAATTCTATGATTCCGATTACACATTACTACTTTTTCATATTTTCCAAACTGAAACAAGGATGATAGATAGATTAGCAGTGCCTAGAGTCCCATGAACATCATGACTCAGACTGCTGTATTTATACAATAATTATTAATCTACTTTGGGCATTCTATTATTTGTAAGCTCTAGTTCAACGTACAAAGATGCCTCCCTTGTCTAATTTGTCATAAGTTCAACTTTAAAAATAAAAAAGCTACAAATGTGTTGGATACATTTTTTAACATACACATTTTCTAGGTCTTGGTGTATAAATATTGATGGGCAGATTGGCTTCATAGTTTAAGGCAAGAAAGCATGTTAACAGAGGAAGTTTTAAAAGTCAATCCCTCTGTGTCTTTACCTAATGAATTTCCGAAGGCAGAGAACAATCTTACAAACTGGCAAATTCTCTCTCATCGGATATGTGCATTGTATATTTTACAGAAAAATTAAAGATATTATACCAGCTCCGTTATGGAAAATGAATTGTTAAGATCTGGAACTCAGTACACAAAGGGTATAATCCTCTTTCTTTTTCTTAAATATAGCTAATTGTGTCACAAGGAAGGAAAAAAATCTGAGAGAAATCATATTTATCATAATAATAGTTTCTATAACTCTAAGAAAATATCTTATGATTTAAATTCTTGTATTCATTATTCAAAGAACTTGAAAAAACATGTCATCACTACCACTACTCAAAGTAATGCAAAATAAAATGTTATAACTTCAAGACTCATTGTTCAGCATAAGAAGTGTTTTTTGTCTCCTTTTTTTGGAAGAAGAAGTTAATTAGGAAGTTAAATACAAAATACTTGGCAAAAGTATTTCACTCTTCTCTAGATATGAAAAAATTATGTGGGCCAAGATAATACCTACAATCAATACTTTACCAGTACAGATAAAACTAGTTTTTTTCTTTGTCATTTTCCATATTCTTACTTACTGATGCCTACCGATTTAGACAGAGAAATACAAATCTGTAAGTTATTTATGGCTTGTTTGGTGCCTTAAAGAAATCACACACTATCCAAACACCAAAAACAAAATAAAACCACTCGTGAATAGGATTTAAATGGTTAAGCCTCAACTGCGCAAAATACAAAAAGGAACTAAGGGAAACGAGAAAAATTATTTTCAAAGCTCCCGAAGACAGACACAGAATATTACTTGCTCACTGATCATATTACAGATTTGGGTAATTAATAAACAATTAGATAGTAACAATTTTACATACACCTTTATTTTTCTTAATTTCGTCTTATTATCTAAAATTATGCTCTCACACAGCAGGCATCCAAAAAACATTTTTGAATGACTATACCATTCAAAGAAATTAATTTATAAAGTTTGCCTAATTGTATTTGTCTATCTGACATACAGAATTAGACTATTAAATTTCCAATAAGAGACATGCTGCTGAACATCGACAGTTTCACTGAGATACACACTTCTTACATTAAACTACATACCACATCTGCAGCATAATCTATAACATACAACACAGTGTTGTAAACACATTCCAATCCCCCATTTCACCTCTACAATTTTTAAGTATTGATGAATTACTCCCTGCCAAAGAAGTCACATTATATACAACAAACCTTCAGTTTAAATAAGGAATAAGCTTGCTGTTAACAACTTAGTTTGAAATGTTAACAATCCTTAGGCTGTTAACATAACAACTGGCCTTTAATGTGGTAATGACCAATTTAAGAGGAAATTATACTCTGAGAAATGAATATATTGGCAATCAGGACGAGGGTTTTGATTTGAAAGAGTATGATTTTTTTTTTTAACAAGTTAATGAACGATAAAAGTTTGAGCCTATCGGAAATTAAGTTATGTCATGAAAAAAATATCTATCTTAGAGAAAGATAAGCATTTCTGATACGGAAACTATTTTGATAACTCCCTTTCAACAAAACACTTACTGGAGATTATCAAATGGCAGTTTAACATCATATTTTTATTACCATTAAGAAGACGAACACAAAACAAGTCTCAGGTTTCTTTCTGAGCTTGCTACTATATTCACAACTGCAAAACAGTTTAACTCACGATACAGGGAGTTCATTGGCAAAGTATAAATTTTTAAAATCCAGCTATTTCAACATACTTTCTTTAAATCTTACTTTTTATCTTTATTGCTTATTAGAACACCTTAATCTCGCCCAGACTATACAAGCTCCTTGTTTCGGAATTGTTGTTACATAAATCCCCTTGACACACTGCAGTTGTAAACAAATATAAAAGTCAAAAAAAGAGTCAAAAAGCCATGACTATTGGTTAGTGAAGATAAAGCAAACTAGGAAGCATTGTTAAATCACTGAAAGCAAATGCAAACGCTTTATGTGGAAATGAGGCCCTATTTCACAATGAGCAGAGGAAAATTTTTTATTTCAAAGAAAAAGTTCAAAGACTGAAGTTCTAAGAGAATTCACGGAATAAGTTAATTCTGATTAGTTGTGCCACCACAATAAGGGAAATCCTGGCTATACAGTCACTTCCCATTGTTGGCACCTTGCAAGTATTTTGTGCCCCTGGAACACAGAGGACTAGTAACAAGTGGTCATAGTTAGCCAGGAGGCTGTCAGGTGAGGCAGTCCTAGGAGGGGGAAGAGTAGAATCTGATAAACTGTTCTGGATTCACCCTTTTAAACTACCTCTACTCAAATGATATATATTTTTAGATAAAGATTAAATCAGACCAAGAAATAACTGAATTACATACAGGGAAGAACCAAATTCCCTAGAAAAGACTTCTCCAAATGACCAAGACGGTTAAGGAGCTACAGTTGATTGATAAATTTTGTGTCATAAAGGAAAAAAAAATTCAAAATAAATCGCTTAATGTCAGGCTAGAAAAATGATTAATTGTATCAAATATGAAAACCCAAATGATGCCATATATCATTTCTCTAATTTGATAGGTCCTACTTTATTAATATATGTAATTTGCAGTTGAATCAAGTCACAAAGTTCCCTGAAAAGCAAAATAATTTTTCTTAAATAGAAGTTCATGTGTTGAGTGCTAAATGCTGGGAAACAGGTTTAGTGGGCTTCATGGTTTCTTAAGCAAGAACATATGAATTGTCCTCAAACTGTTCAGATGTTTCCAAGTTTAGAGAGTGGCTATCATCTCCCCGTAAGGATGGAGATCTTTACTGTGTTAATTTCCATAACACTACTGGCAAGTCTGAGGCCGTTACTGCTCAGTGATATCTTTGTGATGACCACTTGGAATGCCACTGAGGGTGGGGGGATGTATTCATACTTGGGGAAAGTTTTCAAAACCATATAATAAACATGCTAACAAACACCAACTAATCTCAAACTGCTTTTCTTTGACAAATCAGAAACAGAAGATAGCTGAATAACTCCTGGGTCAAGCTCAGCCTACTCTGTCAGTTTGGTGTAAGACAACACTTACATGCTGATTTCTACCAAATACATCCTTGCCGTGAACTGGAGGTTTCCTTCTGGGCAGTGGGATCACCTATTTCTAACTATGAGCATCTAGGCAGGCCAAATGGAAACACTTGAGATACGAGGCTTTCCTGGCCATTCCTTGAGCAAGAATTTGCATACGAGGCAACTGGCAACATTTTGAAGGCTGACAGGTCAACGTCTTTCAGGAATATAAGCTAGTAGTAAGGAAATGAAACCCAAAAAAAAAAAAAAATACACTTACAAAAGTATTTTAAAAGGAATCCAGTCATCACTGGTGTGCAAGGATAATTCCTACCTCAGATAGTCTCTGCGACAAAGGATAAGATTAGCTTTAGTGTACAGGGTGGAGCCCACCTCTCCCAAGCGACAGTCACAGCAGGCACACTTCAGGCAGTCTTCATGCCAGTATTTGTCCAGTGCCTTTAGAAGATACCGGTCCTTGATCTTTCGGTTGCAGCCAGCACAACCTTTCGGCTTGGTGTCTGGCTGGACTGAGAGCATTTGTATACCTAAAGGAAGACAAAAACAAGAAAGAGAGCTGGGACTACAAGAAGATGCCAAAAGACCTTAAACGAGCTTCATATTTAATCCTGCGTGTCTCAAGGAGTGTTAGACTCTCCTCTGTAGGGGCATACCAAAACCACACTCAATTGTAGAAACAAAAGGCTCAGACCTTATAAAGTCCTTAGACTTTACATAAATCATTTAGAAAGTCACACATACAAAGTGGTGAAAATAACACATTCTTGGTGTATATGGTAAGTTGGCATTATACACACCAAGTTAAGCAACCTTAAATAATTTTGTAGAGTCCCCCGTTCTCTACATAGGGTGGTTCCTTTGGGAAGAAAATGTGAGTGAATGGCTAACAACGTTAAAGAAAGCTACTTAACAAACTAGTACAGGCTATAAGAGTCAAGAATGAGTTTTTCTTTACTGGGTAGAAATTTGCTTGCTATGTGCTTGGTGGTGGAAGAGAGTGCACCCTTCTGGGATTACACTAACCTGACTTAGCAGTGGAGATGTTTATAGTTAAACACACAGTGCAGTCCTCCAAAAAGCTCACCAATACTATATTGCTTATTTGCATCCAAATACTTCCTTCTGTGCTCTTGATATTTCAAATTATTCCTTATGTTAAAATTTTAAAAATGAATCTATACTCACAAAAACATCAGCCAGTGCTCTATTAATGGCAGCTTACTTCACTGTATACTGCATGCTTTGATATAAAACTAAAGTACAGGATTAATTTATTACCATAAACATGTACTTATTTATTTTATAAGGGAAAGAAAAAACAACAGAAGGTAAAATCTAAATATATATAATTTACATAAACATATGTACATAAATATATTATATGCATATATCTATAGTGCACTAGACATAGGATGTTTGTATCTTTCAGAGCTATATCTCCATCCTAAATAAGGAGTCTAGCTGGGTTCTGTAGGTTTTACAACTTGACTGAAATTTTTTCAATGAAAGGCTATTCCCCTTTGAGTTTCTTCTTCTGTCCCAAGTGTCAAACATCCAGCTTAAAAAAAATAGAAATAAAAGCTGGATCAACTATTCAGAACTTCGTGTTTATCAAATAAGCCATTCTAAGCACTATGAAATACTGTAGACATTCGATTCCCAACTCCCTCATTTTACAAATTGTGAGGCGGAGGCCTAAGAGAGTTTAAGGACTCGCTCAAAACTGAATGACAGTGAAGTACTAGATTTGGTGGTCTTCTTACAGTCCAGAGATCCCACTCCTGGAGGATGCATCCTCTCCTACGCAGAAAGTTTTAAACTATACAAAACACCAAACGCGGATGCACTTGAAACAGTTCCAAGAAAAGAAATGCCAAGCTATGATTTTAGAGTATTTCCCTACTCCAAATAGCTAAACCTCCTTTAGTTTCTTCTGGTGCCTTCTGATGAAGGCTTCACGTCCATTAGCTTCACAATCTTTTTTTCTTTTTTAATCACACTGGTAAGAGACACCCAGGCACTGTACCCTCAGAGCTGAATAACTTTTCTCGCTGCAAATAATACATGGATTGCACGTAATATCGTTATGATGCTGAACTTCCATTAGAAAAGAACTTCTCTGGCAGAGCAATGGAAGAGGGAATGGCGGGGAAGAAAGCAGGGTGGCTGTTCTTTCTACATGCTATGCATAGCCGTGGTAGTCGGAGCTGCAGACTAGCAGCTGGATTTGTACCGAAGAGCAGGTGGTATTCCTATAGCCTGCTTTCTGTTCCTTTTCTTTGAAGGAGCTGAGGGTCTAGTGTAGATTAATCATAACCCTTGATAGCTCTGCTAAATCTCACTCTCTAGAACTTCTAACAAATGAAGTTTCTTTGATCAGAACTAGTTACCGTCTCCGAGCAAGGTTCCACAAGGAATAAATCCCATTAATTACAGTACAGAACATATCCAAGTGCCTCTTCACCACACACCTGGGGGGAGGGAGAAATTTTGATTTGCGAAATGACACTCTGTATTTCGCTATTGAAGACATCAAGAGACATGAGTGGCTATTCTAATTAGCCAATTTATAAGGCTATTAGTTTTTCACATCACAAAGCTGAAAGAAATTTTAAAATCCTTTTCAGTTGTAGCTCAGCTCTATTGCCCTTAGTTGAGTTACTACCATCAAGCGTAGAAGGTCAGCTATCTTTATTCAAAACACTTTGCAACCAAGACAGGGAATACCAACATTTGGCACAAGTAACACTACCCTGCTTGTCTTCACAAAATGTTTTTGTTGTGTTGACATTTTAATTTAGCACTCAGAGGCCAATTAATATTTGAAACTCTTACTTTCTGTTTGGCCTTGGGCTTGAAGGAGTTTGATATTTTGCACTCCATCCTGGTACCTTCTTTTCGAGAACAGCATCACATTTCTCTTGGAGAGGAAATCTTTTCAATAGGATGCAAGTTAACAGTCAAAAAAGAACTATTTAGTAGTCGCCACATTGCCACATACCTAAAAGGCACAAAGCATCAGCAGCCCCCCTCACCACCCTGAAGAGCCCGACTGGGTAGAGTTATGTGTTCGGAGCTGAGAAACATTTCACAAGTTGCTCATAGCACATCAGGACTCATAACTAGTTTTAGATTGGCATGTAAATTGTTCTGAGGGAAATTCTTATTGCCTCTGAGACCCTGCCATTCTGAGTTATTTGACAGTTTAAGGGAAATCATAATTAAAAAAAAGACATAAATAATAGCCTGTGCAGTGTGGTGTGCAGAAATAAGTAGAACCATTTCATTTAAACTCTGGTGAGCTTTTAATTGCCTGGATTGCATTGTGAGGCGGCCTAACGGTTGATTGCCTCCATTATGTTCCCTTGTTCTGTGCCATTCATCCGCGCAGTCTCAGCTTCAGTAGTTAACACAACAAAGTAACCACAACTCCACAACACACAGGGGCTTAAAAAAAATAATCATAATCAAAGATTTGCAGCACTTAGACACAGTCTTTTATATTTTTGGACTAACTACACATAGTGAATGGAAAACATTTTGTCCCTGTCGGAAGATTCACAGAGAACAATTTGGGAGAAGGAACAGGAAGAGGGAATACATAAAGGGGGTTGGCAGAGATGAGGTGCCTCAGGAAGATGCTAAAATGGGAATGCAGGTTCTGCAGCTGGGAGCAGTGACACAGATTAAAAGAATTTGGCCAACGTGGCCATTCGATTGCCAAGAGGTACCAAACAAAAGATTTTTTCTCCTCCTGCCCATCTTCATCCTCTCCCCAACCCCCAGACCCGACTGGAGAACTGTATTGGGCCTAAAAGCTTGTTTCTCTCTGTTCACTGGCCCAAAGCATCCCTATAGGCTGCAGCCCCCTAAGGGACAACAATGCAAATAGATGTCCCCAGATCTCAGGCGCTGGAGCTGCCTAACTCTGTTCTGCCCCTTCAACTCCCAACCCCCTCCCCAGCCTTCCACCACCCCCTCCCCTTTTTGAGCAATGGAGCTGGGAACCAATTTGATTCCCTTTTTCTCCAATGCAGCTGCAAGGCTCAGAGATACTGACATTTTTCCACTCTTATCAGTTTAATTACAGTTACCATGGCAGCAAAGTGCTAGTGCTTGGCAAAGGCCAACAAGAGATTTGCAAGACTGAGTTCAATTTTGATGCAGCTCACATGCAAAAAAAAAAAAAAAAAAAAAAAACTACTACTAATAATAATAAAAAAAAAATAAGAAACATACATACAGTCTAACAAAGAATCCCTTGCGGAGTTTATGCTCTAGCCTTTTGTGGTTGTGTCTTTGCAGCCACACAGGGATGATTTGCAAAGAATGTAGCAGTATTTGTTGCACCTAGCAAGATTAATTGGTTTAAGCAGCAGTCTTTCAAAGCAGTTAGAACAATAATATTTCGGATCTTTTTAAAAAGACACAAAAGCAGCAGAAGAGCAGGAAAGCTTTTGAGCAGCCAAGAGTGCCGAGCGCCGGCAAAGTGCATCTATGATAGATTGTAACCTTACCAAAACTTTTCTCCTTTTTCTGCATGAGTTGACTTAGGCGTGCCTGAGTTGTAGCAGCTTCGCATTGAGCACCAAGCCCAAGGTAGAAGTGGAAGGGGGTCTCCTGGATTTAGCTCAAGTGTGGACCTGGTGCGCAGCCTACACTGCCGAGGACCGACTATTGTGAAGCCACTTTGGGAGCGGGTCGGAGTGGCGGCAGGGGGTGGGGGAAGGGACGAGGGCGGCCAGACGAGACAGAGCGCACACACAGAGCCCCTCGCAGTGTGGCAGTGTGCAAAATGATGGCGAATGACAAAGCCACATGCTTCCCTAACTCTGCCCGTAATCCTAAAATCCCAGCGGCCCCTTTTAGCTTCGTGGTAACAAATGGATTTGATTAAACTGTCACATGCAGCGTTAGCATAGCATATCATGTTCAATATGAAAAAGATCATAAATCTGACTTGTATTTCATAACAGCAATCTGGGTAGCCCCCGTAAAATTGTGCTGCATCAGTTTGAATCTCAACGTCGTAGGACATAGGCACCTTGTTCCACGGAACCTGTCTCTTGTGGCCACTTCTTCCCCCCCCCCCCAAATAGTCACTTTTCCATCTCGCAGGAACAACATTTTCTTATTATGGAAAAGTGGGGAGAGGCAGAAGTGTCGACAAAGACCAAAAGATTGCAATTTCAACTCTTGGGGGAGGGGGCTGTGAATTCCAGCAAGTGCACAGAGTGGGTCCGGAACCCACCTAAGCGCTGAATTCCCTTCCAATGGGCCAGGCCAGAGCGAACCTCTCTCCTAATTCCAAACTCTCCCTGCCCCTCTCTTCCCGGGAGTCAGGGGTGTGGAAACGCTGCGGCTCATCCTGAACTTTGACTATTACCCACTCGAGTCGTACTTGAGACATTCCGCGCCGCAGCCGCTCTCCCTCCTTCCATCAACATCTTCCGCCTGCATCTATTTCATGTCTCATCATAAAAATAATGAAGCCTCACATGATTTAAACAAAACCGTCTCAGCAGAGCTGCAGCCCGAGTGAAAGTTGCAGTGCGGAGCTGGGCTGCAGCTCCAGTTTATGCCTCATTAGGAGAGGCTGGGGAAGAAAAAAATACCCACATCCGCACACGCACGCGCGCACCCGCAGACACACACACCACAAATAAGCCGACGCGTGTGTACACAGTTGCTGCACTTACCTTCTCAATTAAGCGATACAGGGGGAGGCCGTTCAGAAAGCACAGTGGCTGCTTTGTAGTGCTTCTCCTTGGGAAAGGTCAAAAAGAAGCATTGTTTGAAAGAAAAAAAGAGGGGGAGGGAAATCTCTATTTTTTAAGTTTAAAATAATGAGGTCCTTAAGGATCCGCCAAGTGATGGTGTTGACCGCATCTGAGCCACAGGTGTCCTCCTTTTAGGCAACTGCAGTCCGAGGCTGTCTCTCTCCGTCCTGGCTCAAGACAACTTACCCCAGCAGCACGCGAGGAGCCGAGCTGAAGGAAGCCCCGGCTCTCAGCTGCAAAATGCAATCCCTTCCCAGCCAGACATAATACAGCCAAAGAAAAGGTCACTCAGTTATTACTGAGCCGGCGGAGCCCAGGCAGCGCTTGTCAAGACCACAGAGAAGCAGCTCCCTTCCGATTTAAGACTATTTACCTCTCGCCCCCACCCCTCCCCTCTTCTCTCCTTTCCTTCTCTCCCTCCCTCTCTCGCTCGCTCTCGTGTGCCTGTTCTGCAGCTCAGTCAAGTACAGCCGCCCTCGGAAAGTGCAAAGCAGCCACGAGACAGATCGGGCTTTGTTGCTAATTTCCCAGGGTGAAAATTTACAAGCCTGCGAGTGCAGTCAGCACAGCCACACGCATATGCTACTCACAAACGCTGGGGACGACCCCGCGCACAAAAAGTGACCTCTGCAGGAGTCGACTGGAGAAGACCCTACCTCCTGGACCCGTCCAAAAGAAGTCCTGCGAAAGAGCTCCGGAGGAAAAGGATCGGTTTCCTAAAATAACCGGGGCATTTTGGAATAGGTGGCCACATTTAAAGCAAACTGTCTTCCAAAGCCATTTCGGAAGCTACCAATTATGGAAATTAAAATAAAGCAAGAGAATCAAACTGCTACTAGAACACACTGGAAAAACACACTACCCTCCTCTTTAAGAAATATCTGGGGGGCGGGGGGTGGAAGCCTGGTCTCTGACTTCCATTAATGAACTCTAAAGTCGCTGCTCAGCAGGGCAGTTATGCCACACAAGCAGGGTCCAGAGCATGGCATACTCCCCCTTCCTCCAGTGGTCCAAGAACCAAACTGTGAACTTGTTTCCCATTAACCAATACTAAAC
>NW_026622941.1:15648898-15733898 GCF_023065955.2 Ursus arctos
TTAACGTTTTGTAAACAAATTGGAGGAAGGAATAATCCTTAAAGAGATTAATGGTGTTAGCAGTTCTCATACAGAGTTGAAATGGCAAAACAGCCTCCTTCTAATTCAAAGGAAGCAGAAAGTGAAACCAAATTGTCTAATTTTCAATAGCTCAATACAATGAAAAGAATAAACCAAGAGGAGCCTCTAAGATTATTTTTATAATTTTTCAGAGGTTATTTTGAGTAGAATTAAAAACAGAATAAATATTATGTGGTTAGTAATCATTTGAAAGAAAATTTTCATCATTTTGAAAGAAAATCACCTCTCAAACAAAGTAGTACACTCCATTTTCATGTTCTTCCAACAGCTGGGGGGGGGGGGATGTAATATTTTAAATATCCTCTCCCAATTTCTTTAACTATTAAACAACCACACCAAGCTTTAACTCACTGATGATTTTTTTCATGGGAAATCTTTTTTTAAAAAGGACAAATGATACCTTTAGAGCAAAATGGAAATGAACTTTGACTCAGAGTGAACTGAAGTGGGTAACAAACCTGAGAAATGATATTGAAATAGGCAATGCTTTACTTCAGTTTATAAGAGAAAAACAAACAAACAAACAAACAAACCTAAACAGAAACACAGGCTTGATATATTTCTTCTGACTCAGTCCGTAGGAGCAATTTGCTCTCCTCTTAAATTACACTGCATGACAAAACTAAACTTTTGAATGTTGTCAATGTTCGAAATGATCTTCCAAAACATTCGCTAATTCTTTACTTATATTGATATCACAACAGACTTGTTCTTATGTAATCACTAAGTAAGGGATCAACCTTCTGCCCCACCTGCAAGTTTTCTAAGTTTATATCCTAGATCAAATTTCTCCTTCCCATTTGCATACTTCTGTTTCAATTTTCCACATACTGAACAAAACCATCATCCACTGCTAGGAGAAAAGTTATCTGAGGCTTTAAAATGATAGTGTCGGGGCGCCTAGGTGGCACAGCGTCTGCCTTCGGCTCAGGGCATGGGTGATCCCAGCGTTCTGGGATCGAGCCCCATGTCAGGCTTCTCTGCTATGAGCCTGCTTCTTCCTCTCCCACTCCCCCTGCTTGTGTTCCCTCTCTTGCTGGCTGTCTCTATCTCTGTTGAATAAATAAATAAAATCTTTAAAAATAAAATAAAATAAAATGATAGTGTCTTTTAGGACTCTGAGCCAACCATAACTCTGGCCATTGCTAGTACCTCTTCAATTTGATTGACAGGTTTTTTTGTTTGTTTGTTTGTTTGTTTCTGTTTTTCTGTTGTTCTTTTTTTCCTTTAAGTTGCATTTATAATTCTTACATGGAAAACATTTGTCACCTCTTCAAATTTCAGAGACAAATTTATTATGTTTATCTTGGTTAAATTCTTTTAGAGGTAAGATGTATACAATTCAGGAGAGGATGACACTTCATTTACAATCCTCAAACTATTTCTTCATGAGTCTGCATGCTGGTTGGAAAGTTTATATCTATTTGTGGCTGTGAGTCAAGTAGATAGGCAATGCAATCTGCCAAAGGAGCTAAATTTAATGCAGATCATGGTCCTCCCTGTCTTTCTCCTAGCACTGAATCGCCTAATGTCTCCCACCTCCGCCCCCCCCCCCCCCGCCAAGAAATGGCCATAAAGATTTTCTAGCAAAGTTTCAAATATATGTCATTCCGTTTCTGATAGGCCCTCTGAACTGATGTAGATAATGGGAAGTTAAAAATATTTTCATTTTCCAAGATTAGAGGTAATGTACAGGGAATATTTTAAGTTATAATAACTAGCATCTAGAAATTTCTCAATAAGATACTGATTATTATCATATTCAATATGGCCCAATTAACTATTTTGACTCTTTAATGAAGGGTCATTCTTACTATAACCTTCTCTGCTACTGTACTTCCATAACACTTTGTGGGCTTTCCTGAAAATTAATTATAGTTAGTCTGTATTCTCCACCTGCTATGTTCTAAATGTTTGTGTCCCACCAAAATGTTGAAATCCTAACATTTCAGGAGGTCATGACGGTGGCGCCCTCATGAATGGAATTAGTGTTTTTATAAAAGAGACTCCACAGAGATCCCTTGCCCTATATGAACACACCAGCTATGATTTGAAGAGAGGGTCCTCACCAAAATGCGACCAGGCTGGTACCTTGACCTTGGGCTTCCAGCCTCCAGAACCAAAAGAGATAAATTTCTGTTGTTTATAAGCTACCTAGTCTGTGATATTTGTTACAGCTGCTTGCAAAGACTAAGACATAGCTCAGCTAAAAACTTCGAGGATTCAAGTTTTAACCTAATTAGTTTTGCATTCTAAACAGTGCAGAGTGTAGTATCTTGCTCACAACAGACATTTGTTATGTGCTGATTAAAATGATTTGAATTAAACAAAGAAGCCACAGAAGACAATGTTCAAAGTGCAAATTTGAATCTAAGTTGTAGATAAAAATAACAACCTAAGCATTTTAAAACCAGATGCTACTTGATATTACTATTTAGATATTTTCACAAGATGTATACCCTCAGAAAGATTTATTACAGCACAGTGCAAAGATTTGTTTTGTCATCTGTCTTCATGATTACATCATAAGTTCTTGGAGCCAGTATGTGCAGGGTCTATCACAGTGCCTAGCATATAATAACAACTTAATAAATGTTTACTGAATGAATAACTCAATGGAAGAATAATAAATGAATATACTTAAAGGGTAGTTGATCTAAATGAAATTATCATGACTTAAATTTGCTAGCTTTCTGAGTCAAGTAAAGAAGGAAACAAAAAATGGAGGTCAATAGAATTTTCGATACAAACTAGAATCACAACAGTATCTTGTGCTATGCAGAAACATTAAGATTTTTGGAAGGTTTATGGTATTAAGCATGTTTACCAGATGATGTCTATTAGTTATTACTATCAGGTAAAAGCCTTAAAAACCTTTAAGAGGCTATTAGTAGTGAAAAAATATCTCAAGTAGCTTATTCAAAATAGTCCTAATATATGTAACTTTTGCTAATTTGCCTTAAGCTACTTACAAAAACACTAAAAAGACAAAACATGGAATCAAAGCTCAAAAAATGTAAGGATAGAATCTGGAAGGAGGGGCGCCTGGGTAGCGCAGTCGTTAAGTGTCTGCCTTCGGCTCAGGGCGTGATCCTGGCGTTCCTGGATCGAGTCCCACATCAGGCTCCTCGGCTGGGAGCCTGCTCCTTCTCCCTCTCCCCTGCTGTGTTCCCTCTCTCTCTGGCTGTCTCTCTGTCACATAAATAAATAAAATCTTAAAAAAAAAAAAAAAGATAAAAAAAAGAATCTGGAAGGAACTTTACTAACCAATAGTAGGTCAATTTTCTTGGCATTTTCAGGTTTCATCTCAAAGAGAACACCTGAAAAAGGTAGGAAGACACTTTATCACTTCCTTGTGTTTTTCCTATGGGTCTATATCCAGAGTATACAAGAACCAATGGAAAATATGATTCACGTGTTGATTTTTGAGGTATTTAAAGGTTATTCTCAGACCTCCCCCACTTTTGCAATTGCCATCTTTCTCACCATTCAGAAAAGGCATCTTTCAGAAACAGCTGAGCAAGAGCTATGGAGGGGACCCCTGATTGCTTATTGCACACTGGCTGCTTTTTTCTTCAAAAGCAAAGCTCTGGAGACAGTCACAGAAATATTCTGGATACAGTGGATGGAGGGACTCTTAGGTTGGTGTCTGTTATATCTTCCAGAGTTTCAGAGGACCAGCAGGAAGTAAAAGAGAAATCACCACCTCAGTGGAGTGAATGCCTGCTAGAAACTGAAAGTCATATCGAAATCTGGACACATCAACTTTCTTTCTAAGTATGAATCTGAGAAGAGGATTTTGTTGTCATTGATTTATCAGAATGTGGCTTAGGATAATTGAACCATTCTATATTCTGAGAATCAATGAATTCAGGAAGTGCCCCATTCAATAATTTGTAAGGGGGGGAAAGACCAAAGCAGAACACTAAAAACAACAAAAACCTACTGTGGAATACCCCTTTGAAGACTCGAGGGAAGAGTATATTTCTAAAATTAGTGTTTTACAAGACTCAAGAGAACATTCTGGAACTTGCTTACTATTCTCAATAAAATGCAAGAAGAATGAGCCTCTATCAGGCAGGACTAGCAGGGAGTACAGGATACAATGAATTACAAAAGAGAGACAAAAAGCTAAAGAAAAATTTCAATAAAACTACATGTATAGCAGGAAAATCCAAGCCCACATTTTACAACCTCTGAGGATACTGAAATATAGTAATGATAACACAGAAGCATGAATCAGTGACATGGAGGGTGGACTTGAGAACCTCTCTTAAAATGAACTACAAGAAGAGGATAAAGAGATTAAAATTATGAAAGAGAACATGATAGTTAATAAGACCTAAAAGGGAGCTTTAATATGTGACTAATTTGCATTTCTAAAGAAGGAACTAAAACATAACACAGAAGCAGTAAATAAAAATATGATAGACAAAAATTTGACTGACCTGAATATACAGATCTGAGTGACATTACTCAATTCAAGACAAACATAAAAATGCAACCTACAAAAGTCAGATTGAAAATATTTTGAATTCCAAGGTAAATAACTAATAATTTAAAAACTGTCATGTACCTGTACTCTGAAAACTATAAAACACTGATGAAAGAAATTGAAGACAACACAAACAAATGGAAAGATATTCCATGGTCATGGATTGGAAGAACAAATATTGTTAAAATGTCCATATGACCCAAAGCAATATACACATTTAATGCAATCTCTATCAAAATAAACAACAGCATTTTTCACAACACTAGAACAAATAATCATAAAATATGTATGGAACCACAAAAGACACTGAATAGCCAAAACAATCTCAAAAAAGCTGGAGGTATCACAATTCCAGATTCAAGTTATATTACAAAGCTGTAGTAATCAAAACAGTATGGTACTGGCACAAAAACAGACACATAAATCAATGGATTAGGATAGAAAGCCCAGAAACAGACCCATGATCATATGGTCAATTAATCTCCAACAAAAGAGCCAAGAATATGCAATGGGGGAAAAGTCTCTTCAACAAATGGTTTTGGAAAAACTGGACAGCTACATGCAAAAGAATGAAACTGGACCACTTTCTTAAAGCATATACAAAAATAAACTCAAAATGGATTAAAGACCTAAATGTGGCTCACTTTGGCAGCACATACTCTAAAATTGGAATGATACAGAGATTATTATGGCCCCTGCACAAGAATGACATGCAACTCTGTGAAGCGTTCCATAAAACAAACAAACAAACAAAAAACAAAAAAACCTAAATGTGAGACAGCGTAAAAATCCTAAAAGAGAGCACAGGCAGTAATTGCCATCGGCAATATTTTTCTAGATGTCTCCCGAGGCAAAGGAAACAGAAGCAAAAATAAACTGTTGGGGCTACATCAAAACAAAAAGCTTCTGCACAGCAAAGGAAACAACAACTCTAAGCGATAACCTATGGAATGGGAGAAGATGACGTCTCAGATAAAGGGTAGTATCCAACAAATATAAAGAATTTATACAATCTCCACACCCCAAAAACAAATAATCCAATTAAAAATGGGCAGAAGACATGAACAGACACTTCTCTAAGGAAGACACACAGGTGGTCAACAGACACAGGAAATGATGCTCAACATCACTGATCATCAAGGAAATGTAAATCAAAACCACAGTGAGATGTTACCTCACCCCTGTCAGAATGGCTAAAAATAAAAACACAAGAAACACATGTTGAAGAGGATGTGAAGAAAAAGGAATCCTTGTGCACTGTTGGTGGGAATGCAAACTGGTGCAGTCACTGTGGAAAATATAATAGAGGTTCCTTAAAAAGTTAAAAATAGAACTACCCTCTGATCAGTAATTGCACTACTGGGTATTTACCCAAAGAATACAAAAACATGAATTCACAAGAATATATGCACCCTTGTGTTTATGGCAGCATTATTTATAATAGCTAAATTATGGAAGCAGCCCAAGTGTCCACTGATAGATGAATGGATAAAGAAGATCTGGTGTGTATATATATATATATATATATATATATATATATATATATATATATATAATGAAATATTATTCAGCCATAAAGAAGAGTGAAATCTTGCCATTTGCACAGACATGGATGGAGCTAGAGAGTATAATGCTAAGCAAAATAAGTCAGAGAAAGACAAATACCTTATGATTTCACTCATAGGTGGAATTTAAGAAACAAAACAAATGAACAAAGGAAAAAGAGAGAGAGAGACACAAAGCAAGAAACAGACTCCAAACTATAGAGAACAAACTGATGGTTACCAGAAGGGAGTTGAGTAGGGGCAGGGAATAGGTAAAATAGGTGATGGAGATTAAAGAATACATTTATCATGATGAGCCCTGAACAACGTACAGAACTGCTGAATCACTATATGGTACACCTGAAACTAATATAACACTGTATGTTAACTACACTGGAATTAAAATAAAAAAAATTAATAAAATAAAATAAAAACAAACTGTCAAGTATCCAAATAAGTGGAAAAGGAAAAGAAAGGATTATTCACAAAAGAAAAATGTATCTAGATAGCTTTAGATATTGCCCCTGCAAATATTCTAAAACAGTGAAAAATATCTAAGAATTTTGAAAGGGTAGCATTGTGATCTAAGGATTTCACATCTAAACGATTTGTATTTCTTGTGTAAAAGCCACTAAAGTACGGGTTCAGATGCATAAGTGTCAGAAAAACATTTACATAATTTTACAAAATATATGATCTGAAATAATGGTCCAATTTAATCTCAAAGAATGAGATTAAAAAAATCCAAAGATGGGAGGGTGATGGCACAAAAAGATGTTTAGGTTTTCCTTTCTCTTTTGGATCAGAATATTTGGAGTCCTTATCGACAATTTTTTGGTAGGATGATCCTATAAACTAGAGCTTCTTTCATTTGTTTCTCTTCAACTCTCATGCCTTCCCCGTCTCCAGGAAACATTTCCTGTGTCTCATTTTTCGCCTCACAGTTTAGAAGGAATCTCTTGTTAGGTCCAACAACCTGGGAGCTAACCAGCACGTGGGAGAGATGGCTAGAACATTATACTTACACGGCTGAGAGACTAGGCTGGACAGAGTTTCTGTGTGCTACACAGAAGGCAATGTGTTGTCAATTTTTTATTAACTTTTTTCCTCATTACTGAGGCCTGTATTATGAGTAGATGTTTTTAACAGATTAGGAAACAACTGCTCAGGAAGGTTAGTTGATTCTCAAAGCTCCGCACTTGTAGGAAATAAACTTGAATTTGTGTCTTCTGACTTCAGATCCCACACTTACTTCATTACACGTCTAATTTATGACCTCCTCGCGGATTTTTGGAGAATGGTACTTTCTATGTTTTCTTGGTTTATTTCATCAAAAAGAAATTATCTTTATGTCACTGAATATTTGTAATTGGTTTAACCTATATTGTTCAACTCTCAAGTGTATAATTACCCTCCATAAAGATATTTATATCTAAAAACTTACCTTTAAAATTTTCAGTTGGTATAATAGATTCCAAACCATTTTTTTTTTTACATATATTGTCTTGATTACTCTGAATCAGATTATATCCCAGCATTACATTTTTGGCGAGAAATTTGAGAACACTTAGTTTTAGCTACAGTGAAACTTTTTAAAAATCCGTTTTGATATAGTTTCAAAATTATGAGAATTTGCTCAAACAGTATAAGGAGCTCCTATACAACATATACCCACATTTGCCAATTATTTATGTTGCTCCATATACTTTATCATTCTCTTCTATTTCTCTCTATACTTATACATTCACGCATATTTTCCTTCAAGTATTTGAAAATACATTGAAGAAATTATGCCCTTTCATCCTTAAATACTTTAGTGTGTGTTCTGAGTCTCAGAATCAGAAAACTTAAGACAATAAAATACTATTATCTAATCCATAGTCCATATATTATACACTATTATAAAGGGACACCTGACTGGCTCAGTCAGTAGTAGTCTCAAGCCAAGTTGCTTCCTATTTCCACCCTGACTCACAACGTGATCAAATGTTACCACAATAAAATCTTAAAAGTATAAAAATGTATTCGTTTTCCTTAAACTACGATTCTGAAGATAATCCAGAATGCCGACTCCATATTTTTTAATGGCTACGTTCCTTAGTTTCACTAGAAGGACAACTCTGATATTTCTTATTGGAGGAGAAATAAAGGTAGAATGTTTCTTCTTTGAGCCACTAGTACTTTCAGACTTTATTGAATTTTTTAACCTTTATGGAATTTAAAAAATTATAGGAACTCAAAAGGGACTTAGATAGAGCCTTTAATAAATATTTACCCCCAAAGTACAGCTGATAAAGATAATTCTAGGGAGAATAAAACAAAGAGGTCCACTTGACTTTTACAATTTTAAGGTCCCTGAAAACACATTGTTTCTTGAAAAATTAAGAGCTAGTGTGCAAGAAAAACAATTCTGTAGCCATGTAAATTTGAAGAACAAAATTAATATGGTTTCTCCCTCAGAGTCTTTAATATATTTAACTTGGATCTATAGAATACAGAGCATTTCTCCAATTTGCTTGACCACGTAAGCCCTTTTGGAGGATTGCCTATTAACATAGTTTCATTGTCTAATTGAAGTTGCATTAAATTCTGAAAAACAACATAATATAACCCCGGTCAGATATTTTTAAGGCTTTAATAAGGGCAAAATTATAAAGAAATATCTTTTATTTTCGTGTTCTTCGTTTGGTATTACATATAAATAAAGGACGACTAATACAATAAAGTTGTGTAAAAAAGGGATGAACAGAACTGTACATGAGCAATTCAAATGACTAATGAAGAACCATACAAATTACTACCAATAATGAAAGTGATGATTAGCCAGATGGAATGAAGTGTATTCTTAGGTAAAAAGTACATGTATTGAGACTTCTGCTCCTCAAGATCATTCTGCTTACTTCTCTTCACTAGAAGGTAGGGGCTAATGTTAACTTTTAAAAATGTTGTTTATTAAAAGCTCTATCTAAGTCCCTTTTGAGTTCCTATAATTTTTTAAATTCCATAAAGGTTAAAAAATTCAATAAAGTCTGAAAGTACTAGTGGCTCAAAGAAGAAACATTCTACCCTTATTTCTCCTCCAATAAGAAATATCAGAGTTGTCCTTCTAGTGAAACTAAGGAACGTAGCCATTAAAAAATATGGAGTCGGCATTCTGGATTATCTTCAGAATTGTAGTTTAAGGAAAATGAATACATTTTTATACTTTTAAGATTTTATTGTGATAACATTTGATCACGTTGTGATTCAGGGTAGAAATGGGAAGCAACTTTGGCTTGACTGTGCTCAGCTCAGTGGTTTTCTTTTCTTTTCTTTTTTTTAAACTTTACCGAGGAATAATTGTCAAGCATAACTGTATATATTTAAAGTGTACAATGTGATGATTTGATGAACATCTATATTGTAGGATGTTACCAAGATCAAGATAATTAACACACTTCACATAGTTAACATAGTGAACTCCTTTTTTTTTTTTTTTTTTTTTTTCCCTTCTCGTGGTAAAATGCTTCAGATCTATGAGGTTACTCATGTAGCTGTATTCAGTTAGGAGTTTGCTAGGGCTGGAACATCCAAGATGGCTCCTCATCCTCCAGGGTCTTTCCTCCATCAGTCTCCCCTCTAGTTTGGGTTTCATCACACTTCCGATTGTGTCACACTTGTCACTGGCTTATTGGCTAAACCAAATCACATGGCCAAGCCGAGAGTGGGAAAGGACTATACAAGCATGTGCACGTTATGAGCTGTGATGCTTTAAGGGCCACTGGTAAAATAGCCTGCCACAAGGGGAAGAATTTAAATCTATTTCTGTCTGTGTTGGCCAACCATCTTTAAGTTCTGCTTCTCTAGGTAAAGACAGAAATTAAAAAAAAAAAAAAGAGTATATATTTATAAAAATGCTTGGAAATATTTTGGGGCACATATACATTTTGTGGCTAAAACAATTAACTGCTGTAATTGGGGTCACATGTTATTTGAATAGCCAAGATTACACCTGAGAGTTTAATTCTTTCTAATGTATTGGCTACTAAAATTAATATCATTGCTAATATCACGGCAGAGTAAAATAGGACTTTTGGGCAAGGAAGTAGGATACACAGAGCTGCCATCGAGCTGCCTATTGGGAAGTCAGTTAAAATTTCTAGGCCTTGGCTCTTTATATATTAAAATTAATACCTTGAACTAAGTTGCACCTTCACACTCTTCGAGCTCTAAAATTTGTTATAGCCTTAAAAATTCTTTAAGTAGTATTAGAAACATGCAAAAACAAAATGTAACCCAAATTCCCTCATCAATCAGTCAGCTGTGCCAGGGATTGTGATGAATATGTAAACATTGATTTGTGGTTATTAAGATTCTAATTCAACCAACTGGGCCTTGTCGTTGCCTATTAAAACCTCAGTAACTACAGAAAACATGGTCACAGATTATTTCCAGGATCTATATGCTCTTGGATATTCCAGGATAGCATCCTGATTAGAACTCAAAAATAAACAAGGTTCCTATAGGAGAACCAGATGATACTTTGTATAAATCTGCAAATATTTGATTTAAAAAAAAAAGAAAGAGAGGTTACATTGTCTTAAAGTGGTAGAAGTTAAGGGGTCCTTGGTAATCCCTGGTCATCAGAGATAGAGTATAAGAAATGTCTCTTACTTTTTAATTTTTCTTCTCCGGCTTTCTACCTTTCCAGAATTATGGGGCTGCTTGAGTAACTTCACATGCAGAACCCCTCCAACATCCCCTCCTTCTCCCATTAGTACCTTTTCCCTTCCAGTCATTTAGTTTAGATTTCTTTTTACTCCTCTTGCAAACAAATCACCCTAAGATTACAGCGACCTAAGACATTATCTTCTGTCTGCCGATCAACTGTTGTTTGCAAGGTAGAATTTCTGTCAAACCCATAAATTGCTTCCTTTCTCTAGTTCTTATTTTCTTGCCCTTGGGCATTGCTAAATTTTTATACCACTTCACATTGTGTATGCGGCATCTACAAATAAGTTAGTTCATAAACTAGTTGATTTCACTTTCCTACCTTCTTATATCCTATGTCTCTTATACTATTGGTTCATCCTTTTGATGAGGTAAAGTTCTCTATGATATGTGGGCTTCAAGAAGGGCTGAAATGAGCTCTGGACCCATTAAGGGATTTCCATGCAGGAATTATTTCTGCTTTGGGTTACTGACCCTTAATGTAAGCTTTTTGTGTTTTGAGCTGAGCTCCCTTTTCACCCTGAGTCCTCCACTTTTCTCAGGCTGATCTTGCTATGAACTGAATATGACACAGAGCTGTCTTATAGAACTCTCTAGAATGATAGAAGTGTCCCCGATTTGTGCCGTTGCACACTGTTATGCATTGTAATTTAGCTGCTTCACAAAACTGTGTTTTTCTCCACAATCAGACATGAAACTCTCTGAGGTCAGAAACTGTGTTTAACATTTTTTTTGTATTCCTCTTGGCAACATACCATATGCCGGGCACCTGGTTGCTGCTTGATAACTGTTTATTGAATGGAGGAATAAAGTTGGTTACAGCAGGGAGCAGGGTGCCTGGGCAGATGGTGCCCAAATCACAAAAGCCTCACTTTTTTCTTTTCCTAGAAGTGATGGCATATTTTGATAATTTCCCTATAAGATTCCAGAAAAGTCTCTAAGAACTAGAATATACAGTTAGGGGGCCTGGCAAGCGGAGAAGGAGCTTTTGGGAAATTGCAGGTTGGAGTTCAGCGGTATTGCATGTAAGGTTTGTCTCTGATTTGTTCCCAGTATAAAACCCACCGAAGCAGAACAGAGTGCAGGAGTGAAATTCTAAGCTTTCTCTCATGTGTGTAGAAAGCCACATGGTGGCTCCCACCACTAGTGATTTCCGATCTGTGTAATAGTTCTGTTTTGACTTCTTTCAACTTCTTGAAATTGTTGGCTATCTTATTTGTATATTTTGTCTATTCAAACTGTTGGCATGAAGATGATTACTCCTGAACTTTCTCAACTGGAGTGGGACAAGAAAACAAAAAGATAAAGCAAATAACAAAAGCAATGCAACACACTGCTTATGATTTTAAACCATCCTGACAAAACATTTCTGAATATCATGTGAAATTACCGATAAGTTTGAAAAGGTATACTAGATTGAGGTAACAATACATTGTCAGTAACATTTTTGAAAATAGTCAACAACGTTTAGAATCTGTTTACACATATGGTATGTGTTTTAGATGTAACAGCCAGGAAAACCTCATTATTATAGACTTCACTGGAAGATCTCTGAGGTCCCTTCCAGCTTTAAAATGCTGAATATAATTCAGAATTTATGATAATTTGAACTAGGCTAGGCTGAAATTTACTTTTGTATGATCTATGGAGCAAGGATTTGCTAATAGTGTAAACAAGATTGCTTGAGGCTTTTAACCAAGCTGTTCTTAAAGATTTTAACACATTGTGTGATACAAATGGGTCTACCTAATTTCAGATGATTCCCACCTATTTATTAAAGCAGGCAATGAAAGTCTGTTACTTAGAAGTGCTTTTATTAGCAGCTAAATTTACAGTGTGAATTTGAAAGTAATATATCTGCATTTCTTATTAGAGTCTCTAATTTGTTATTATTTGTTGTTGTTAATTCACACTGGTTCCTCCAAGGGTAGAACGTATCCGTGAGGTTTTTTGTAATTAGAAATGACTATTTCAAATACGATTGTCTATTTCAGTAGTTTATCTTTCCTTTCCTTTATTGCATCTGTTCTTTATATCTTGATTTATTTACAGCACATATTTATTAGGCATTGATATTATTTTACTGCTAATCCAGGTGAGATTGAGTTTTTGTGGCAATCTAATTACTCTTTAAGGAATAATTAAGTATCCAGAGCTTCATATATTTAGCTCTAATTCTAATATTTGTTTACAACTCTTCAAGAGTACAATAAATTAATATAGAAACTATAAGATTAGGTTGATTTCTATAGTCTTCATTGTTTTTCTTTAACAGGCTGTCATCTTAATTTGTTTTTCTTGATGTTAAACTAATTCTCCATTTATACAAAGGCTAAGAAATAGTCTATACTATACTGTGCAACTGAAAATTGACTGTAGGCAACAGGGCTTGACAATTTATTTTACTTAAAGACAGCAAAAATTCTTCCAAAGACTTGTACAATTAACACATGCTGTATTTTACAAAAACAAATATCAAAAATATATATTTTGTAAGATCTTCCATAGAGTTCAGAATGATAATTCAAAAATCATTGAATTTAAAACAAAATATAGGAAATATTCAGTATCAGTTGCTATAGCTAAAATACGAAATAAGTTTTACTAGAATAGGTGTGCATAAAAATCTCTACGGCCTCTCTCTGCAAGCATATAGATGTATTTATAACATGTAGGGCAGCGGTATTCTATAGCGACATTGGCTGAATTTTATACTAATGTTTATACTAATAGGTAAAGAGCAATGTCTATGAGAATATCAAACACATACAATTCATGCAAAACTATGGCCTCAGTAATGCTTTAACCATTTTAAAACATTTTAACTTCTACTATTATAATTTCCAGTGAAAATAACATTTGTTAAATATCTGTTGTACTGCTTGCAATGGCCTAAGTGCTCTGTACACATTATCTTACTTAATCCTCACAAGAACCTGTGAAATAGGAGTGGATGATTATCTTCATTTAATAAAGGGGGGTATGGAGGCCTTGAGAGAGTGAATAACTCGCACAAGGGATCCACAGATGTGGTAGAGGAACCACCTGAGTACACATCTGCCTGATTCTAAAACATTGGCTCTCATCCTTCAAGTTATTGTCTTTCTGAGCAAAGATTTTTTTCATTTATTTTCTCATGGTGTCTCTTGCATTAATTATCTTAATTACCCTTTTCTCTCCATATATTAAATATCAATAAGCCATTCATGTCACTAAACAATGAGAGAGGTTTTTTGAAAAGGTATGGGATTATTACGTTGGAAGAGGTGAAGAAACTAGTGTAAGGCCTTACGTGCTTTGAATGGTGGTCTAATGAAATTTGAATGTGGTTATTGAGAGATTATTTTGCTGAGCAATCCAAGAGGGCATCTTTTGAAATTCTATCTGGTTCCATCAATGTTTCAATGTTAAATTACTCATCTGAAAATGTTTTTAAAGATTTTATTTTATTTATTTGCTAGAGAAAGAGAGCACAAGCAGGGGGAGAGGCAGGCAGACAGACAAGCAGACTCCCTGCTGAGCAGGGAGCCTGATGCAGAGCTTGATCCCAGGTCCCTGGAATCATGACCTGAGCTGAAGGCAGACGCTTAACTGACTGAGCCACCCAGGAGACCCCTGAAATTCCTTATACCAATGACATGATTTTGTGTATCTCATTCAATTCAGAACTTCTGCTTCATGCTGGTTGGTTGGAAAGGATAAGTTTCACCCATTACTTCTTAACATAAAGAAAGTATGATACTGTAGAAAATATAATCTGTTGAAATATTCATTTCCAGAGATTCTCATATATAAGGCTTAAAATTTAGTGATCTCTAAGTCTTTCCATGGTTTACTGGTTTTTTTTTGTTTGTTTGTTTGTTTGCTTCTCTAAAATGAGTATTACTCCAGACTTTGCAATAAGTATTAACCAAATGCAGATAGCACCCTATCAAAGCAAGCTATTTTGATGCCACCATTTAAACTCCGATGGCATTTTGGCTTGATGGTCCCTAATAAGCGAACTTGCTACACATAATCAACAAAAAACAGAACCAAGAAAGGATATAACTGCACATGATAAAATTTGTTAACTAAAATTAGACGAAGAATAACATCTTATTAAAATATTTTTGTATAATATTATCCAGGAAAATTTATCTGGTAGAATAATGACCCAAACCCAACCATCGGAAAGTATAACCATTAAAAAGTTTTGATTTGAGAAAAATTGATTTATTAATCAAATTTTTCTTATAAAATTTACATGTCAAATAACTGATCCCAATTAAAAATCTTCAGTAAAAGAAAAATGACAATGGAAATAAGAATGGTATGTAACTACTGTATGTAACAAGTTGATCATGGATTTAACTGGGCTTAATGGAGTCATTCTAAAAAGTAACCTAAAATATTTATTCTAAAAAATAAAATTTATCAACATTTCTATAATGATAAAATATTTATATTCATAAATATAAAGCCAAAGTATCAAAATGTCAAAGTTAGAGTTCAAAATAGTCACCCCTCAAAATAGTGGCGTAAAGACAGCAGGTTCAAAATTTTTAGTATTCTTCCCAAATCTATTGTTTCCATTACCAAATCTTCTCATTTACAAAATGAATTTGATAATGATAATATCTGTCCCATCCACCAACTCATAGAACTTTTGTAGAGATCATATTAGATGATAATTATAAAAATGCTTTGTTAATTAAAACATTATTTAATAGTATTTATAGTAGTATTTATTATTTCAAACTGCTTATTAGACATCCCTAGTTGAATGCATACCTAGTACAAATTAAAATTACAGCATTCCCCCCACCATGCCCCAAATTATCCTCTTTCTGTAACTTCTTTACTTTGTCAATGATACCACGATTCTAACAAGTCTTCAGGATTTCAGAGTTGAAAGCTCAGAATTCCTTGGGACTCCTCCATCATAACCACTGAAGCCAAATAGAACATGCTAATGAGACTACAAATGCTATAACCAAATTCCGATCACACTTCAATTGCTTCTCAGTGATAGCTTTATCCCATTTTACATAACAGATACATTTCTGAAAATTTGCAGAAATTATTACTTTTTTACAAATGAAATTCAATTCTATATGTAAAAATGTTATTTTAAGGAATCTACTTTGAAATTTTGGGTAGGGTGAATAATTCATTGTCATTGTAGATTTTTCTATGTGTTCTGTCATTAAAATACGACACACAAATATTGTTCTCCTTTTTCAAAGAAGCTCTTGTAAAGGACATGCCAAATGTAGTTCATTGAAGATTTTCTTCTCTCACCAAGCTAGTGATTCAATGACCCATTGAATTAGTGTCACTGTGGTTATGTGGTTTGGTTTTTTGCTTTATATTAAACCTAAAAGCTTTAAATAAATGAGTGTGATTAATTGAAAGTTTTAAGCAGTAGTAAAACAAGGTCAAAGAAGAAGGAACAAAGAGTTATCCTGTACTTTATATTTGAGGCAGTGCAGATGACATTTAAGATATAACTGTAAGGAGCAACTAAATTATAGTGACCATAACTTAGCTGTGTGATCAGTTTTATTTTCAGTGAGGCTTGGAATAAAACAATAAAAGTCAGTAGAACAAATTTTGTTTCCCAGGATAACTGTTCATAGTATTTGAGTGAATTCATTGTGTGGAAAAGAAACATATTAATTTTTTTAAATGATAGAAGTTTAAAAAATGGTAATAATGCATGTTATTAAAATTGGTGCAATAGAGCCATCTCAACCTTTTGCTTTCTTATGCTAGGAAGTTTTTATTATTTGAAGATCTTTTTCACATGATTTTATCAATTCTTATATATTCTTTACAAATTTCTAAGCACATCAATGAATCCATCTTGATATGACTATGATTAACTTCAATGACATGGTCACAGTTCAACCATACAGGGTAAGTACATACGTTATTTTTCTTATGTAACTACTAAAATTAAAGCTGAGAGGCCCATGTTTAGAATATTTCTATTTGACTAGTATAGCAGAAACCAGATCAATATGTGGAAAATACCAGAATGTATCATAGTACAATTCTTTAAAAATTTTAAGGCTATAGGTGAAGATACCACTAAAAAAATGAAGGCATATAGACCAGCAAGACGAGCCTCCTGTAATTAGGTTATAGCTTTTAAGATGAAATTGTATAGATTTCCATGTTTCTTTAAGGGGAGGCAGGGGGAAGAAAGAAAGAACAGGAAAAAAAAAGCATGAAAAAACAAAAGAATTAGAACAAAGGTTTTGTATTATTCATCCAAAGCTGCTTAGATCCAGTGGTATCTGAGTGGTAGAAGTAGCACCTTGATCCTTAATGCCTAGACCAGGTATGGAAAGAAACTAAGTCACTAACAAATGACATTAATATCTGAACTGGTCTTAAGAGATAACATACATTCGCATGTTGAGCCACAACATTATTTCCAGTGTAAAGTTCAAATGGATAGTGTGGTAACCAAGTTTACCTTAGTCCCAACCATTCATAAAATGGTTGAAGGTTTTATGAGTGAAGTTATGTTTTTATGCGTGTTTAATTTAAGTGGTCAGTTCTTCTATGGTTAGTGACTATATTCTGGATTTTCCACATCAGTCTAGACCTCATAAAAATGCCTTTTTTTTAAAGTAAAGGCAAGTCTCTAAATGTATAAGTAAATGTAATTTACTCTTTGAATTATTTCTGTGTAATCTAGTTCACAAATGAGAAGAAAAAAGGCTATTACCAGATATTTCCTGGTTTATTTATTTAATTTATTTTTTTAAAAGATTTTATTTATTTTAGAGAGAGAGAGCGAGTGGGGGAAGAAGCAGAGGTAGAGGGACAAGGAGACTCCGTACTCATTGTGGAGCCTGACGTGGGGCCTGATCTCAGGACCCTGAGATCATGACCTGAGCCGAAGTCAGATGCTTAACCAATTGAGCCACCCAGGCACCCCAGATATTTCCTGGTTTTAGATCTAGAATATATGGACATTTTAACCATGGCATAACATCATATTTAAATATTGTGTTTTCATTAATTACTGGTATACATTGTATCCCTTAAACTATTATTTGAACTATAATCTCCAGGGTCCTGAGCCATCATTTCTTGCTTTAAACAAGGAATGTTTAAGGTCTAAGTCCACCTAAATTAGGTGGGTAGAATGCAAAGCATTTGATTCCTTTCAGCACTGAATATCTTCTCTCTTATGTTTTCCTTTGAACCTTCTCTTCCCACATTCCCTGTGTCATTCTGTGCACCTCCCCAAGAATAGCAAAACCAAGTCCTGAGGTTCCTGCGTGTCTGCCTGCTCCTTTGTCATTGTTCCCATTCAGGCCCCTTGTTATTCCTCAAGTTAACTACTACACTTTCTGTTCTCCACCTTTACTCTCGCTTCCGTTCCCCAGTCTATGTTCCGTTCTCTTGACAGAATTATCTATCTAAAATTTGAATCTGACTAAACTACTCTCTGTAGAACCCTTCAGAACCACTCTCAGATAAATGATCTCCTTCTCCAGACTTATCTCCTCTTACTTCCTGCCTCACAACAAGTACTATAGTCACACTGGGTTCTATGTCTTTCCCTCATGATTGCATAACACCTTTGGTGTCCACAATACATTGATACGTCTTCTTTTCATGATCTCTTGAAAATGTTAGGTGGCCCTCTAGTTCTTCCTAAACCTCTCTAGGGAACTTCATTAAGAGGTTAGGAGGGGACGAGGAGAGGGCACTATCTGTGAGCTACCACTATGTGTCAGCCACTTCCTGTAGATAGTCTTAAATCCTCACAGCAACTATATGACATATCATTTTTATTTTACAAATACAACTCAAAAATATTAGGCTAAGAGTTTAAATTGTCAAAGGCAATCCCTGTGATTAAATGTGGAGCCTAATGTATATGTATATCAAATTACCACAATGTAAACTTCATGTATCTTACAATTTTGTTTGTCAATTACTATCTCAATAAAGGTGAATAAAAATAGAGTCCTTATTTAAGTAGAAGGAAAAAAAGCTATGCCTAGAATTGAACATTTGACTCCAAGGACCAAAATCTTTGCACTGTGCGACATAGATTCTAGATCTGTCATCAGGATCAGGGTTTTTCACCGCCTAGGAGTAGATCAGGTTAGAGTATCTTCCTGTGATTCAGGCACAATACAGAATAGATTTTGGTCTTTGAGAATTGCCAGCGTGGATTCTCATCATCTCATTCCCACAGACTACCTGGGTCAATAATCTCTATTTTGCCACGTTAATATTATTGTCCAGAGGGACCATCAATTCCCAGTGGTATCCCTCTAGATGAATCTTGGGCCAGATCTCGCTTGGGTCCACAATCACTGGCAAACCCATTCTACATAGTTGGCTCTCAAATCGTGAGTCAACCACATAGATGGGAACTGTCAATAAACACTATAAATCTCGGGTCCCCAGAAAACAATGTATAATGTCTTAGAATACCATTTTTAAGTGATATATATATTCAAAATTTTACACAGAACCTCTGATAAGGAATTTGGGGACAATGGATTCAGCTTATAATGTTAGGGGACCTTTATACTTCTTTGAAAATAGAAATTACTACTTTGACATGAAGCTGGCCAGGTGGCAAAAATGAGGTTAGAAGGACAGAGAAAAAACACTATGCCTGCATATCTGCAAACTGCGCTTGAAAGAGAAGAGCTCCCCAGAGGCTATAATTCTATGATAGAAACCACCAGTTTGTGAAAGAATCATGTGGGTAAGGACCATAGTTAGCTAGCAGGGAAACTGCTTGTCGCCAAAAACAATGTCTATGCAAACAAAAACCTTGTGTTCTGGTCTGCTGAGGAGAATTCCAAACAAAGGTCCCTGATAGATTGGTTGTCACAATGGACAATGCTTTCCCAGATTTTGCCTTATTTTTCCCTTCCCCCATCTTGTTCCTTCTCTCTTGATTTTTAGCACTTCCCTTTAATTCCTTGTTCCTAAAAAAAAGCTTGTAGGGAATATTTTGGTTCAGGCACTGACACATAATTTGGAAATTTTAAATTCTATGGATAATAGTGTTATGTCACATGTGTGTTAGAACTGAAACAGCACATAGTCTCCCAGAAACTCCCCATGTTTCACATTGAATAATGTGTTAAGCAAAGTCACCAGCAAGAAACAGTTCCCTGGGTTAGATTTTGTGTAGGTCTGGAGTACATTTTAATTGTCTATAGCTTGTTTATTTTTCTAGTATTTGACCTTCCTGCAAGCAGATGAGTATTAATGCTAACAGTAAAGAGCAAACGCAAGCAACATGGCAGAACTTAAATTTTACTCTACTTCACTACCAATTTTTGGGACTGGGAAGGATGTAAGTTTTTGTTGCCTGAAGGAATAATATATTTATAATGTCTGCCTACTTGCACGGAGTAAGAATTTACTCTGGGGAAGAAAGGACAGTAGCTATTTCTTTCATTTGTTACCTCAGTGGAAACAGGTAGGAAGTAGCAGAAAGTAGGCAAGTGAAATCATCTAGCAGGTGTGGTGACAAAGTTGTCTTTATTCAATGCACATATACATGATGTTACAAAATGACTACAAAGTTCAATATGGCCATAGTTCTGTTACACAAATTTGCAATATTTTTCCTTCTTGGATAGCTCAAGATTCTCTTTCTTTGATGTGAATTAATATTATTTCAAATATTTGTGAGGACAATTATATGTAGAAGGAAAGAACTTCTGAAGTTAATATATTTTTAAAAAGATTTATTTATTTATTTATTTGAGAGAGTGTGCACGTGAGTGGGGGGAGGGGCAGAGGGAGAGATTCTCCAGCAGGCTCCTCGCTGAGCCAGGAGCCCGAAGCAGGGCTCAATCCCAGGACCCTGAGATGAGGACCTGAGCTGAAATCAAGAGTTGGATGCTTAATCGACTGAGCCGCCAGGCACCCCTGAAGTTAATATTTTATAATACTAGATGAAATGATTTGGTATTAAATATATATTATATGTATTTATATGTATAAGTACATAAGTATCCATATTAGATTATTTACACATATATTATATAGATATTGAGTCCTTTGTTGACATGGATAGAGAAGACTAAGACAGGTTTCCTCTAACTGGTGAACTATGTTGATACTGGGCTTTTCCTGTAAGGAGTTATGTTGCAGAAGGGAGGTGGGGGATGGAGGTGGGAGATGGTCAATGATGAATCCAAATTTACACAATGAGGACAGGACTTGATAGTCCATTAATGTAGCATATATTCCTTTGTAGTATGATATTATATTAACATTAAGATAAATATTTTTCAAATGAAAAATTGAATGACTTAAATAATTTAAGTCCAACTCAGTATTAAAATATGATTGCATTTAATAAGATAATATTTTATGACTATATCCAAATCCTCTTAAAAAATCAGCTCTCTGTTAGAATAAATTGGTTTTAAAATCTTTTTTTAAAATAAAGTTTACAATAAAATAAAGCCAGCAGAACAATGGTATAAATTATTAGATAGCTATGAATATATATAGATATTTCATTACAGGTAGAGGCAGTTTGTGGGGATTTTAAACAAAGAGATATTAGAAGTCTAGGACAGGATTTTTGTATTTAGAGAAGTGTTTGTTTTATGTGTTTTTTTTCTTTTTTTTTATGATGGGAATACGAGGAAAGTACTCAATAGACTAGGACCTCTAATATGAAATTTACCAGCAGTGTAAATAACTATTCCCAGAACAACTTTAGATCTAGAATTTAATGTCATATCATAAGAGCTTCTCCTTTACTTTTGTAGGCATGTTATTATTTCCCCATATGTTGAACTTTCATATAGTCAGTTTCTTTTAGGAAGAATAATGCTATATTGTGTTATTTATATGTCAGAAGAAGATGGATACATTTAAGTGATATTTTAGAATAGACATATAATCACTATTGTCATATATTTTAGTGCTCTGTTAAAAGAAGATTGGTTTTATTATTTACAATAAAGATGAATGCATCCTGTATTTCAAAAACTGTAACACCGTGTGGGACAGCTTATTATTCTAGTTTATCTAAATCAGTTAAAAAAATCTTCCATTATATATACAGGCACTTAAATATTTGACATTGTTTCTTTGCTAGCATCTAATAATCATTTTTTTATAAAAACTGAATTTAGATTCATTTTTTATTATGCTATTGTTATCACTGTCTTGAATTTCATTGGTAGAGTACAAATATGAAATCTCAAATGGGCTTGAGTTAAGTTATATCAAATTTATATTGAATAGATTTTTTAAAAAATGATGAACCATGGAGAGAAAATTGTAAAATTACATTTAGTTTTTAACTTGATATATATATTTAATCCTGGTTGGTGGAGACAGTATTTGAGATGTTTATCTTAGTGGTTTTTTTTTTTTTTTAAGATTTTATTTATTTATTTGACAGAGAGAGAGACAGCCAGAGAGAGAGGGACCACAAGCAGGGGGAGTGGAAGAGGAAGAAGCAGGCTCCCAGTGGAAGAGCCCGATGTGGGGCTCGATCCCATAACGCCAGGATCACGCCCTGAGCCGAAGGCAGACACTTAACGACTGAGCCACCCAGGCGCCCCTATCTTAGTGTTTTAACATATGAAACTCTTCACCTTCTCTGTCACAAATTCTGGACTGTGGTGGTCACCAATTTGGTGAAAAAAAAAATTGCTTCAATCAATGATTCCTTTGTTAAGTTGCAGTATAAAATTCTACTGCATTTTGCAAGCGTATTCACTAATATTAAAAGCTTTGATTTTCAAGAAAAGCTTTAGATTCAGGGCCACCAAAGATAAGAATTCTCAAATTTGGGACATCCTATGTGATAAGCCCAGGTAGGCAGTTTCTTATTTATTATTATTCTTGCACTTGAGAAGAAAAAATTTATTAATATGTATAATATTTCTCTGAATTTATTTTATTTTCAACTTATTTCTAGAATCCTTGCTTTTCCCTAGGATTACACTCTATGTTCATAAGTTTGTACATTCAAATGTGAAATATTAAAATAAAAACCTCCCTTTTGAACTGAGGTGGAGGGCTGATTCTGATACCTACATATTCAGGAAAAAAATGAACACCTATAATGCTCATATTTTACTTAGAAAAAAACCTAATGAATTTTCATGGTTGTTTATTTTCGATTTTTTTAGTCTTAAATAATCTAAAGTCTGTTGATTTATTTGTTATAGTGGCTGGTAGAGATGATCATTCATGCCATAACTGTTTTTCAACATCCTTAAACAAATTCTATTAAGTACAATCACGGATACAAAAGTAGAAGTGATTTCTTTTCTAAAGGGATTTAAAACCTAGCTATAGAGAAAAATATTATGCACGTGAACCAAAAAGAAACATTTTGGGGGATGATAACCCAGCAGCAGCTTCTTCTAAAGGAAACACCCACTTCCAGGCCTGGGTGGAGTTGTTCCGAAGCTGTCATCTTCTGAAGTATGGATGATCAAACTGTGAATTCTTGATTTTAGGGAAGCCAAACCCCAGAATTCCCAGCAGCCCATTAGCAAGAATAAAACATGAGTTAAGCCAAGCATATGCATTTTTGTGTACTGAGGTTACTAAATGCTTCAAGAACCAACTCAGTAATCACAACTGCACCACCTACCAAGTTGCGAAAGCTGACTTCAGACTAGGGTACCTATATGGGACCACATGCAAGGTAGCGTTTTCAAGTAGCACACAGTGAAAATAAACCAAAAAGGCCAGTTGTTAGAAGAAAAAGAACCACTCAGAGGAGTATGGCTGTGTCAAGTACGACAGAGCACTAGGAAAAAGGTTCTTGATTTCTTGTATCTAAAGTAGCTAGAGCCAACTGAAATTCAGAAACACCCTTTAGCTTCAGCCTCTGTAAGGGCTTTTCAATGATGACTTGTAATTCTGGATTTCCTTGATTTCTAGGTGTATCCTTAGTATTCTCTTTTGCTTAAGTTCACGTGAATGTGTCTTTACTCCATGCAACCAAATCAACTTGCCTAAAACAAAGAACAATTCTGTCCCAAATAGTGCAGAAAATAAGTGTATAGGAGCTTTTGAATACATTTGAAAATCTGAGTTTGATTAATCAGAAATTTTGTACAATTTTTGTTTTTTTGTTTTTGTTTGTTTTTTTGACTGATGAAATCGGAATGTTGGCTTCAGGACTTATTTCTTAAATTCATTTTTTTGAGATAGTAGTCAGAAAACTTTTTCTGTAAAGAGCCGGATAAATATCTTTGGCTTTGCGTGCACTTCTCTTTGTTACAACTACTCAGCTCTGGTTTGTTGTGTAAAAGGAGATAGAACCAATACACAAATGAATTAGGTGTGACTGTTTTCTAATAAAACTTTACATGTATATATGTATATATATATATATATACATACATATATATAGACACACATATATATATATATATAATTTGAATTTCACATAATTTTCATAGATCACAAAATATTATAATTTTTAGTTTTTTGCAACTATTAGAAAATGTTGCATCATCCCAGCCAAACAAAAACAGATGGCAGGTAGCATTTAATTTGTGGACTGTAGTTTGCCTGCCTTAAAAGCATGAGTCTGGAATTCAAGAGCTCCAGATCAGTCCTTGCTTCACAACTGTGTGATACTGAGCAGGTGGCATTATTTCTGGGCCTCAGTTTCTTCTTTTATAGGAAGATGATGAACAAAATGAGCTTAGAGACCCATACATGTCTAGACTCTAAACTTATTTTCTATTTTAATTAAATTTTTTAAAGATTTTATTTATTTATTTGAGAGAGAGAGCAAGAGAGAGGGAGAAAGCACAAGGAGGGAGGAGTGGCAGAGGTAGAGGGAGAAGCAGGCTTCACACTGAGCAGGGAGCCTGATGAGGGGCTTGATCCCAGGACCCTGGGATCATGACCTGAGCCGAAGGCAGATGCTTAACTGACTGAACCACTCAGGTGCCCTAAAATTTTGTATTTTATTTTATTTTATTTATTTTTTATTTATTTATTTTTAAAGATTTTATTTATTTATGTGACAGAGAGACAGCCAGCGAGAGAGGGAACACAGCAGGGGAGTGGGAGAGGTAGAAGCAGGCTCCCAGCGGAGGAGCCCGATGTGGGACTCGATCCCGGAATGCCGGGATCACGCCCTGAGCCAAAGGCAGATGCTTAATGACTGCGCTACTCAGGCGCCTCTAAAATTTTGTATTTTAATGTTTAATTCGTTTGATGCTTTAAAACTTTTTTCCCCCATATTCTGTGTTAATTGCTATGAAAAAATTCTACTCTTTTTGTTGTTATTAAATAAATGAAAACTAACATAAATATAAATAAATTATGTCCAGACAAGATTTTTTAAGCATTTGATTTGTTTATATCCATTTACTAAAGCAGATCCTGGCCTCTGCTTTAATTATCACTAGGTTTAGATAATGATCTTCTGCTGGTACTTTCTGCAGCCTCTATTATTTGTGGTCTGTATATGAGTGGGGTGACTAACTAGTTTTTTGAAAGGGGATCATGGCTTTAGAATTCTTCCTATTCAGGCACCCACAGTGGATATCTAAAAACAGAGAATAATTAAGATTTAAAGACAGAAAGATAAATATCATATGATCTCACTCATATGTGGAATGTAAGAAACCAGAAACAAAACAAACGAACAAAGAAAAAAAGCGACAAATAAACAAAAAAAGACTCCTGTTTGATGGGGATCAAAGAGGCCACTTATCATGATGAGCACTGAGTAATGTGTAGAACTGTCGAATCATTATATTGCATACCTGAAACTAATATAGCACTGTATGCTAACTACACTCAAATTAAAAAAAAATAAAATATAGACAACTACCTTTTTAAAAAATTTTTTCCTTATTGTAAGAGGAAGTTGAGTGCCAAAGAAAGATACTTACATTTTTTTAACAGATTTTATTTATTTATTTGATAGAGAGAGAGCACAAGTAGGGAGAGTGGCAGGCAGAGGGAGAGGAGAAGCAGGGAGCCCCAATGAGGGGCTCAATCCATCCCAGGACCGTGGGATCATGACCTGAGCCAAAGGCAGACACTTAACCGACTGAGCCACCCAGGCACCCCAATACTTTACCTTTTCTAAAAAACCTCTTAGTGTAGCTTTTCCTCCTTGTCCTCCTGAGTTTATAAATAACACATGAAGTACTGAGAAGGACTAAGAGTACTAAGGTTAAACCTCCATGACTGCTTAGCCCATGATTACTTTTCAAAATAAGTCCCTATAATCACAAGTCCAGTTTATGCCATTGTTTGAATTCTCAATTTAATATTCTTACTATATTTTTATTTCCATTATAATTATAAAATATACTATATTTTAAAATTTTCACTCACAACTATAAACATCTTAGCTTTATTCTATGCTTTATTTTAAAAAGATCTGAAAAACTGAAATTATTATTTTAACATTTAAAATGCAAATGTGTTCTCATTTTAGAAATTCCAGAAACTGGGTGGAACTTGTTTTGTAGGCTCCCAAATTTGGCACTGAGCTTTGCTTAGGGCTCACTTGACTTTGACTGGGTAGAATTGTGACATAGGTGAAGTAAAGCTTTGGTGTTCCTCTAACTATCCAGTGCTTTTTTTATGGACCTAGGCCTTCCCACTGGATTTCTCATTCCCACTCACTTCTCCTCTCCTTAATAGGACGCAAACCCCGAGCTTTCCTATCCTCCTTTTCCTTGCTCTTTTTCCACTTCTCAGATCCTGTGCTACTCTACAGTTATCAAATGACTTACTGACTATATGTGTAAACATTTGTATTTTAATAGGGACCTTCTCAGAACCGATGGGTTATCATCAAAGGCGGTGGAGGTGATATCTGAGGTAGTTCCCTTTAAGCCCTGCCTACACATATGGAGAGCTCCCCTTGGTCTACAACACTCTTTTTAATCTAAAACTCAGCTCCATCCATTCACAAAAAGATATGGAAATCCTTTATAAAACACACTAGGGAGTCCTCAACATTTGTGTGAAAATTAAAAGGATGGGATCTTCTCAGTATTAAATCTTCTCTTGAGCCTACAATGTGCTCGACACTATGCTCTGGAATGCACAGAGAAATTATGGTGTTTGCTTTCAAGGCACTGGCTGTTTGGTAGGAAATATAGACTTGCAAATACACAATTTCAATAAAATATTTAAAATGCTGTAATTGAGGGGCTACGTACTTAGATGACACAAACAAAGGAAGGAGTGATTATTGGGTGGGACAGACAAGGCTTCACAGGAGACCTCTGAGCTAGATTTTGAAAAATGAGCTTTCCAGGAGGAGAAAGCAATGGGGAGTTTTGCATGAAGGCATGGTGGCACAAAACTCACTTGTCTTGAATTTCGAATAAGGAACTAGTCTTGCAAAGAATAGAAGATGATAGAAAATCCATTTCGGCAGTGGCAGTAGCCACGTCCAATATTCAGGGGAGAGTGGCAGTGAATCGAGCTTTAGCTGCAGCCATCAGAGGCTTTGGTAGTGGGCACTGCGGCCCTTGAATGGTGTGATCACAGCTGCTCCGGCAACTTAGCTTTACTCCGTCCTGCCATTTTCAGAGTTGCATTCCAGCCTTTCTGACCATCCTCTTAGTCAATTTTCTTCTAATAGTGTGTGTGTGTGTGTGTGTGTGTGTATTCTCTGCTTAAATTAGCAAGAGTTTGTTTCTATAGTACCTAGACACCCTAGCTAATGTAGCCATAAAGAACTGGGATTCTGATGTCTGCTGTTTGTTTTTTCAGAAGTGGAACAGTTCATGGGGCGCCTGGGTGGCACAGCGGTTAAGCGTCTGCCTGCGGCTCAGGGCATGATCCTGGCATTATGGGATCGAGCCCCACATCAGGCTCTTCCGCTATGAGCCTGCTTCATCCTCTCCCACTTCCCGGGCTTGTGTTCCCTCTCTCGCTGGCTGTCTCTATCTCTGTCGAATAAATAAATAAAATCTTAAAAAAAAAAAAAAAAGAAGTGGAACAGTTCAAAGTGATATCTCTTTGTGTGTGGATTACTAAACGAGTAGATGTGGATCCCCTGGGATTGATGAGGTTTGTGGGACAAGGGTATTGGGTAAGTTGTGCCCATGAACATCGGTAATATTCATCATTATGACTGTTTTTGTGATGAGAGGTCCAGCATTCTTAATGAATTTGGGTATGTAACCAAAAGGATCACAAATGACAGATAAAAAAAATGTTCAGGGTACGTAGCCAGGTGTCATGAACCTAAAAAAGTAATTACAAGAAGGCAACATTATGGTTTAGAAGAAGAAACAGGAATTAGGATGAATGCCTACTCTCCTTCCAGCCCTCATGGTGTTTGGGAGATTTGAGAAAACTATAGGAAAGCGTATGAGCATTTTGTGAAGAAGTAGAAGATATATAATACTTTGTTTATGAGGTAGTGGATAGCCGAGGACACAGAGGAAAGAAGTGAGAAGGCAGAGGGGCAGAACTAGTTGTCAAGAGGGATAAGATTAAATCAGATTGAGATTCGAAAGATGATAGATTGTAGGAAGGGAATTATTTGGTCAGTATCTTTGGGTATCAAGGATGAAAGTGGTAGGATGGGACAAGTAGACAGTGTTTTTTGGAGAGAATGGAAATAGAGAGGTATTTCTGTATTGGGCCAAGGAGTCTGTGGGTGGTGAGTAGAGGCACTTAGAGTCTCTTGGAACCAGCAGTGCTGCAAGTGCTTGAACATCTTCAGATAAAATCGATAAACATTTCTTTTGGTTTTGCTGGGTAGCTTAGTTTTAGATCAGGGTTTCTCAATTTCAGCACTATTTAAGGCCTGAAAATTCTTTGTTGTGGGGGGGGGGCTGTCTTTTGCATTATAACAAGAATAGCAGCATACCCGGCCCTTACCCACTAGATGCCAATAGCACCCTCTGTCCAGATGTGAGAGCCAAGAATATCTCCAGACATTGCCAAATGTCCCAGGTTAAAAACCAGTGGGCTAAGCTCTGCCACAGGTTTTTGGAGAGAAGGGAAGAAGTGAAATTCAGTCTGAAATATTAAGGATAGCTTTTATTTGAAATTCTTAGCTTAGGGGTAGGAATTGTGCATTGGAATAAGTGATATGTAGAAGTGATATTTAGCACATTGGTTAAATTTTCTGTTACTTTTACTCTTACGCTCCACTTCCATATTTAACTCTGTCAACCTCCCATTCTGGGCATTTCACCAAATATTCTTTATAATTTCTCACTTTTGCTCAAACTATTGGTTGCATATTTCCTCACCATAACCTTCTACAGAAATCTAGCTCTCTAGGCATGTCTCAAATGATATCTCTGCCATGAAGTCTTCTCTAATCCCATTGCTAGGATTTAATCTTTTTGTCTTCCACACTGATGGAGATTATTGCATTTTGCACTATTTATCACATTCTTCCTTCTTATTGGGGATATAATTTTTTCCTGGAATACAATATCTCCTTGTAAAGTACATCTTCAGTTCTTTTATTTTAGAAATTTTTCTTGTATTACATCACTGAAAACTTTTTATGTTCCAATTTTTGTGTTGTTTACTTCAGGGAAACCAGTAATATTTAGATTGGATCATACTTGTAGTCCATATCTATTATTTTCTAATTGTTTTAATCATTTTGATTTTTTTCTTTATGAATTTACTGTGTTTATTTCAAGTCATTATTTTAAGATCTCATTTTAGATTTTGGCTTTGTCTAGGCAGTTAATTAAACATTTTATTTATTGCATCTTAATGGTATCATTAAGTTTTATGTACCTATTGAGAAGTAAAAAAAAAAAAATCCAAATAAAGTCCTTTCATCCTTAGTCCATAAGTAAAAATGTTAAACAACTTTTCTCTATTCTTTTAAATTTAATTATAAAATGGTGTTCTTCAATGTGTGTTCTTAATTCTACAATTGCCCTCTTATTTTATCATTTTTTAAGTGATTTAATCTTTGTGGATTTAAAAAAAATCTAATTTGTGTTCTGATTAGGTAACGGTATGGAAGTAAGCACTCATGGAAAATCTCTTCATTATATTTAGTTATATTTTTTCCATTATTTCCCATTCTGTCTCTTTTAACACCTCCTTTTCTTCCTCTCCTTCCCTTCCTTTTTCTCCCCCCTCACCCCATTTAACTGTTATGGTTTGCATATCTAACATTTCTTTTAAGCTGTTGGTGCTTAACCTGGTCAGCCCCATCAAACCCGATTTGACTTCTTTCTCACTTTATATGAGACCTCTTGAGCTTTCACGTATATAGTCTGATGACTTAACATTATGTGCTTAGCCCATTCTTCTAAAACCCGAGAAGACGACAGGATGCTTGGTCATTACTTGACATTATGTACACTTTGGAGAACTCAACTCCTCTTTTTCACCTGAGATTTCTTTAATCTTCTGAGACACATTCATGCCACTCAATTGAGAATGTATCTTACCCCTTTGGGAGAGTTTTAAAATTATTCCACTGATACAGTGTGGAACTTTCATTAAATGTGGTTCATTTTTTCTGTCTCTGCTTAGCAACTCTTACCAACCTAGCCCCAGTTTTAGGAAAAATGGTGTCAGGAGATTTAAGAATACTGAGAGAGACTGAGACCAGCATCATTAATTTCTTGGAGTGTAGCAGATAGGAGAAAAACATCACCTGGTATTTCTTTACCTGGTCTCCTGCTCCATCAAAACATTTTGTCACTTATGTTCCCCTTTTTCTTTCTATAATTCATATTTTTCTGATTATGCCTTTACGCTCTGCTTGGCAACACCAAAATCATGAATTCTGGCAGTATTCTGTAACTGCTACTGAGTTCTGGAGCCAATAAACAGGCGCTCATTCTGTTCAGAATTTTTCCCATTTATTTTATTCTCCTCCAAATGGGAGAGATTTCCTGCATTAATAGAGTTCCCAGGACTTTACTTTTCTGCCCTTTTCCCCTCTGACCTGCATGTGGGTTGGGTTGGAGTGGAGGAAGTAAAAGGGTTAATTTAGAATTATGTCTAGCCACGCAACAATCTTTTGTATCTTTCAATGTATACTACCTTTTAAGAAGCTTTATTGAGGTATAATTGACTTTCAATAAACTGCATGTATTTAAAGAATACAATTTGATAAGTTTGACATATGTGCATACCCATGAAACCATCACCATAATTAAGAAAATTGCATCTCTATTACTGACCAAAATGACATTTCTTATATTTTCTTATAACCCCTTCTTCCCGTCCCTCCCTGGTTACATCTCCTTCCCCCACTACTGGACAACCACTATTACTATAGACAAATATCTACTTATTAGATTTTTATAAATGAAGTTGCACTGAATGTACTCTTTAATTAAGCATGATTATCTTGAGATTCATTGATATTATGGTTTGTGTCAGTTTATTCTTCAATTTATTAGTTTATTATAGTTACTAGCTATTATAGTATGCACCAATAGTTTATTCTTTTGTATTGCTGAGAAATATTCCATTGTTTGGATATAACAGAGTTTGTTTATTCAGTTACATGTTGATGGATATTTGCGTTAGTTCCATGTCTTGGTAATTATAAATAAAGTTGCCATAACAGTCATATAACATCTAGATTTGGATATTTACTTTAATTATTTCACGGGAAAACTCAGGAGTGAAATGGCTGGATCATAAGTTGGGTGTGTAAGTCTAACTATAAAAAAATGTCAAACGTTTCCAAAAAGGTTGTACATTTCCCATCAGCAGTGTATAAGAGTGTCAGTTCACCTATATCATCACCAATACCTGGCATGACCAGTCTTTTTAATATTAGCAATTCCAAAAAATTTTGGTGCAATCTCATTATGGTTTTAAATTACATTTCTCTGTGACTAATGATGTTGAGCATCTTTTCATGTGCTTAATTGCCATTTATATATCTTCTTTAGTGAACTGTCTTTTTAAATTAGGTTGTCTCTTTTCTTAATATTGATGTTTGAGAATTCTTTCAACATTTGAGATACAAGTCCTTTATCAGATATATGACTTGCAAATATTTTCTTTCAACCTCATTTACAAGTATATTAGGTCAATTAAAGTTGTCCCTCAGGTAAATAATATATATTTTTTAAATTTTCTTTCCTTTTGTACTTCATTTTGTAGTTTCTATTGCCATGTTTTCAAGTTTACTAGTCTTCTTTTTTTTTTTTTTGCAATGTCTAAACTGTAATTCATCCCGGACAATCTATTTTTCACTGGATACCTTGTAGTTTTCATCTCTGTAAGTTTGTTTTGGGTCTTTTAAAATATCTTCCATTTCTCCACATAGCTTTTTAAACATACAAAAGGTGGATTTTTTTCTCCTTTCTATGGGTTTTATTTTCTTGCTTTTTTGAATACCTGATAATGTTTTGATTGGCAGACATTGTGAATTTTACCTTATTGGGTACTGGATACTTTTGTATTCCTATAAGTATTCTTGACTTTGTTCTGGGTCACAGTTGTTATTTTTGAAACATTTGATCCTTTTAGATTTTGCGTTTTGGCTTTGTTAGGTGGCACTGGAACAGCACTTAGTTTATAGCCAATTATTCTCTACTATTGAGGTAAGACCCTTCTATGTACTCTGCCCTGGGCCCCATAACTTACGAGGTTTCAAGGCTGTCTAGTGGGAACAAACTATTTCTGGTTCTTTGTAAGGTGTTTTTCCCCCCAGTCTTGAGTATTTTCTTCACATGCATGGGCTGATAAGTACTCACCTGAATACTTGAGGGGGAACCTGTGGAGGTCATCACTCTTTTCTCTGTCCTTTGAACTCTATCCCCTTGGTCTACCTGGATTCCATTTGCTCACATGAGGCTCTGCTCCCCATACTTGTGCAGTAACCTGGTTACGCTCTCACAGTAGCAAGCTGGGGCAATTATAGGGCTCGCCTTATTTGCTTTCCATCTCTTAGGGATCATTGGACTTTGCTGTTTCAGGGCTGGTGACTTGAAAACCATTATTTCCTATAATTTAATGATATTTTTGTTATTGTTTGGCCAGATGTGGAAAGAATATTATGTTTTTTGGAGAGTATGGCATGAGGTCTGCCTTTATAAATGTTTTATTGCTGTTAGTAAACCTTTTATTACATTTCGATATTAAAAAATTTATAGTTTTTAGGTGAGCGCACTTCTGTGATCTGCCTTTTTATCTAATATATGTACTCTAATGTTTTATTTGGTTGCACATCTGTTTTTACTACTAGATTTTGTAATCCTGATGTTAGCTGAGGGTGCTATGTTCCTTAAACTCTACAAAAGATTTACCTGAATCCCTGTTCAACATTTTGAAAAATGTTTAATGCTCTTCACCCCAGAAGTATGCTTTAGTGCACAGAGATTGAAACTGCACTAGTGCATGAGGAAGAGGGAGGAAGGGAGGAAGGAGGAAGGCAAGGAAGGAGGAAGAGAGGAAAGGAGTGAGGGAGGAAGAAAAATCGGTTGGTTGGTTGGTCTAATTTGGTAAAACTATTATGGAAAACTAGGTTTAAAACCTAGTTGGATAAGCTGATGTATATGTAGAGAATGCCAATGTAATGAGTTCAGGGTGTGATATTGTGATATAATAATAATAAGAAATATATATTGGTTTTTCATCCCAGGTTTCTGAGAGCTCCTAAAAGCCTTGGCATTTCCTGAGTGATATGGGTGAAAAGAGTATCCTTTGTTATTTGTAACTAACTCTTTTCAGCCACACATGAATTTATACTAATGAGGTGACACTTGAAGGATGGTGGATAGTTACAAAGAAATGCCAAGGCATGATTAGTGGATTGAAACTTTCAGTTTCCCCATCCCTATCCTTTGCCCCTGCAGGGAGGGAGAGATAGGGTGGAGATTGACTCAATTACCAATGGCCACTGATTTAATCGATCATGTGTATTTAGTGAAGCCTCCCTAAAAACACTAAATGACAGGGTTTGAAGGGCTTCTGGGTTGCTGAAAATGTCAAGGTACTAGGAGGGTGGCATGCCAAGAGAAGGTACGAAAGCTTCTTCCCCATATCTTGCCCTAAGCATCTCTTCTATCTGGCTATTCCTGAACTACATCTTTTATAAGAATCTATTAATAGTAGATAAGGTGTTTTCCCAAATTCTGGGAGCCATGCTAACAAATTATTGAACCCAAGTAGGGGGTCGTGGGAACCCTGTATGTATGGGAGGCCTGAACTGCAACTGGTGTCTAAAATGGGGACCATATTGTGGGACCAAGCCCTTAACCTGGGGGGTCTGTGGCAACTCTGGGTAATTAGTGTCAGAATGATATACACTGTAAGAGACCCCAGTGGTATTCTCAGAGAATTAGAGAATTGCTTGATGTAAAAACTCCATAGGTTTGGTGTCAAAATTGTTGTGACTACAGAAAAAAAGGTGTTTTTTTTTTTGTTGTTGTTGTTGTTGTTTTTTTTACAGGGAACCTCATACCTTCTGGGTGAAGAAGAGTGAGAATGGCATAAAATTGTGAATTACATCACATGTACAGAATTCCTATTTCTGTCCACCCTGTAACTTTTCTTCTTTTCCCTTTTGGTTGCAGATCTCAGTTTCTGGGCCAAAGACATGGGCCAATCTATCCTACTGTCCCTGGTCACATGGATGGTTCATGGAGGTAGTGAGATTGGGGAAAAGTGAGGGCTCTTGGCATAAGATAATTTGATCTGCTCTTCTCTGTTTCAGAATTTAAGCCGTAAGCAGATACATGAAAACAAATGGTAGTTGGTATTGGTGCTACTCATTTGATGCCAACTGTCTGTAGAAAAGATCCTAACCTTCCAAGGGCTTTTTATTTCTTAATTTAGAACCATATTTATAAATTCCATTTTGGTTAAACTAACCAGATTTTATTTCTAGCTCCTTGCTATCAAAGTACCTTATCTAATATAGGCTTTAAGTAATTTGGTACCATAGGAAGATAAAATTTGAATGTATGATGAAAACTGACACTAATAGGTAGGTAACCAGGGTCATGGAGGGCTTAATTTTGGTCTTTATTTTGTAGTGGCTTATAACAACACAAATTTATTATCTTACAGCTCTGTAGTTCAGAAGTCTGATGCAGGTCTCACTAGGTTAAATTAAGATATCACAAATCATGTGAGAAAGAAGAGAGTAGAGTGAAATACTTAAATGTTGAAAGGAAAAAAAAATCAGCCTAAAATTCTGCATCCAGTGAAGTTATCATTCAAAAGTGAAGGAGAAATAATAACTTTCTCTGAAAAACAAAAACAGGGAATTTGTTGCCAATGGACAGTCTCTATAAGAAATGGTAAAAAAAATTCTTTAGAGAGAAAGAAAATGATATAGATCAGAAAGTCAAGTCTCTATTAAGAAATGAAAAACATTAAAGGAGGAATAAAAGAGGGTAAAACAAAAACATTAACTTTATTATTAATGGATATTAGAGATAACTGTTCTAAATAATTGTAGTAATGATGTATTGAGTAATTACAGCTTATGGATAAGTACAATAAATGACAGGAATGTTATAAAGGACTGGAGAAAGAAATAGAAAAGGCTGCTATTAGGTAATCTGTGCTACCCGTGAAGTGGTAGAGAATTATTTGAAAGTGGACTTAGATTAGTTTTAAATGTATGTAGCAAACTCTAGGGAAATCACTAAAGTATTTAAAATATCAAAAATGCTAAATAAATATTAAATACAAAAAAATGAAAAAAGGAAGTATAATTGATGTCCTCAGAAATGAAAGAAGATAAAATTACATAAAATGCTCAATTTAGACCAGAAAAGACAGAGAAAGAAGAAAATATAAAGAAAGAAAAAAAAGCATAATTAATAGAAAAAAGTTACAAATATGGTAGATATTAATCCACCGGATCAATAATCACTTTAAATGTGACTGGTCTAAATATACCAATTTAATAGCAGAGACTGGTAGAATGGATAAAATCTCAAATGTATGTTGTCCACAGGAAACCCACTTTGAGTATAAGACACAGATAAAAGTAAAAAAAAAAAATGGAAATGCCATTTTAACACAAATCAAAAGAAAGTTGGAATATCAAAATTACTTCCAGGGAAAGCAGATTTCAGACAAGAAAAATGATCAGGGATAAAGAAGGCATTATATAATGAGAAATAGGTTTGAAGAGTATATAACAATCTTTAATGTGTATGTACCCTATAGAGCATCAAAGTATATGAGGCAAAAACAGAAAGAATTGCAGTGAGAAATAGTCAAATCCACTATTTTAGTTGGAAGCTTCACCATCCCTTTATCAGTAATTGACAAGTCCAGCAGGCGGAAAATTAGTAAGGATATAATTGAGATGAACAGCACCATCAATCAACAGGATCTAATTGACATTTATAGAACATTACATTCACTACAGTAGAATGCACATACTTCTCAAGGTCACATGGAACATTCACTAAAATAAACCACATTCTGGTCCATAAAACATACTTCAACAAATTTAAAAGCTTAGAAATAATATAAAGTATGCTCTTAGAACACAATTAAACTAGAAACCAGTAACAGAAAGATAACTGGAAAATCTCATTTGGAGATTAAGCAACACATTTCTAAATAACACATGAGTCAAAAGAAGAAACCTCAAATAAAATTAAAAGTATTTTCAACTGAGTGAAAATAAAAATATAACTTATAAAAAATCTGTGGAATGCAGCAAAAGCAGTGCTTAGAGGGAAATTTATAGCACTGAATATATATCTTAGATAAGAAGAAAGGCCTAAAATAAATAATCTAAGCTTCTACTTTAGGAAACTAGAGGAAGAAGAGCATTATAAAATTAAGAGGGTTTATTAAAATAAATAATAAAAATTAGAGCTAATAACAATGAAGTTGAAAACAGGAAAACAGTAGAGAAAATAAATGAAGCCAAAAACTGGTTCTTTGAAAAGATCAATAAAATTGATAAATATCTAGCCAGGTTAACCAAGAGAAGCAAAGAGAAGACACAGTTTACTAATATCAGAAATGAAAGAGGGGCCATCACTACTGATCCCATGGACATTAAAAAAATAATAAAGGAATATTATAAACTACTCTATGGTCTATAAATTTGGTAACTAAGGTGACATGAACCAGTTCCATGAAAGAGACAACCTATAAAACCACACACAAGGAAAAGTAAATAATCTGAATAGGCACATATGTATTAAAGATATCAAATCAGTAACTTTCCAGAACAGAAAGCACCAGTCCCAGATGAATTCACTAGTGAATTCTGCCAAATATTTAAGAAAGAAATATCAATTCTTTACAATCTTTTCCAGAAAACATTCTAGAAGGTTTTAATCTCATACCAATTACAGAAAATTACGCCAAAGAAAAACTATAGACTAATATCTCTCACAAACATTAAAATCCTCATTAATATGTTAGCAAATCTAAACAACAATCTAAAGAAAGAGTTATATACTATGATCTAGAGATCTTTATTCCAAGTAGAAAGTCTGGTCCAACACTTGGAAATTAATTAATGTAATCAATCACATCAACAAGGTAAAGAAGAAAACTCATATGAGCATAACAGTAAATGCAGAAAAAGCATTTGACAAAATGCAACACCCTTTCATAATAAAAACTCCCAGTGAAATAGGAATAGAAGGGAACTTCTTCAGATGGATAAAGAGCATCTATGAAAAGCCTCATCATACCTAATGGTGAGAAACTAGACACTTCCCAAAGATTAAAAACAAGCCAAGAATGTCTCTTCGATTCAACATCATACTAGAAGTCCTAGCTAATACAATAAAAAGGAATAGAAGATAAAATTACACAGTTTGAGGAGGAAGAAATAAAAATGTCTGTTTGCAGATAACATGATTGTCTGTGTAGAAAATATCAAACAATCAACAACAAAAAACCCTCCCAGAACTAATAAATGAATATAGCAAGGTTGCAGGATATAAGGTTAGTATACAAGGGTCGACTGGTTTCCTATATATCAGAAATGAATAATTGGGATTTGAAATTAAAAACAATGCCATTTAATTAGCACCCCAAACCCCTGAAATATTAGGTATAAATCCAACAAAAAATACATGCGCTCTATACCAGGAAAACTATAAAACTCTTTTGAAAGAAATCGAAGAACTAAACAGATGGAGAGATATCTCATGCTCATGGATAGAAAAACTCAACCTTATTAAGATGTCATTTCTTTCAACTTTATAGATACAAGCAATTCCAATAAGAATCCTAGAAATTTATGTTTTGGATATTGGCAAACGAATCTGAAATGTACATGCAATAGCAAAAGACCTGGAATAGCCAATGCAATACTAAAGAAAAAGATCAAAGTTGGAGAATTGGCATTACCCAATTTCAAGACTTACTCCTAGCTACAATAATCTAGACAATGTGGTATTGGTGAAAGAATAGACAATTAGGTAATGGAACAGGTTAGCCCCAAATAGACACACTCAAATGTAGTTAACTTTGGTAAAGGAGTTAAAGCAGTTCAATAGAGAAAAAATAGTCTTTTTAACAGTGCTGGAACAATTGCACATTTATATGCAAATAAATAAATAAATAAATAAATAAATAAATAAATAAATAAATATCTAGACACCAACCTTATAGTTTTCACCGAAGTTAGTTCAAAATGGATCATAGACCTAAATGTAAAATGCAAAACTATAAAACTTTTAGAAAAAATATCAGAGAAAATTTAGGTGATGCTGTTTTGGTGATAAATTTTTAGATACAACACCAAAAGAATGATTTTTGAAAAAGAATTAGTAAGTTGGACTTCATTGAAATTAAAAACTTCTGCGTGAAAGACAATGTCAAGAGAACGAGAATGCAAACCACAGGCTGAGGAAAATATTTGAAAAGACATATCTGATAAAAGACTGTTATGCAAGGGGTGCCTGGGTGGCTCAGTCGGTTAAGTGGCTGCCTTCAGCTCAGGTCATGATCTCAGGGTCCTAGGATTGAGCCCCATGTTGGGCTCCCTGCTCAGAGGGGAGTCTGCTTCTCCCTCTGTCCTTCCCCCTGCTCATTCTCTCTCTCTCCCTCAAATAAAAAAATAAAACCTTAAAAAAAAGACTGTTATGTAATATGCAAAGAGCTTTTAAACTCAACTATAAGAAAACAAACAATGTAATTAAAAAGTAGGCAAAAGCCAGAGCAGACACTGTACCAAAGAAGATACATGGATGGCAATAAACTTATGAAAGATGCTCAACATGACATGTCATGAAAGAATTACAAATTTAAACGACAATGAGAAACTACTACCTGCCTATTAGGATGGCTAAAAATAAAAAAATAAAAAAAACCCCTGATCATATCCTATGATGATAAAGATATGGAGCAATAGGAATTCTTACTCATTTCTAGTAGGGATGCAAAATAGTACAGCCGCTTTAGAAGGCAGTTTGGCAGATCCTTACAAAGCTAAATGTAGTCTAACCAAATGATAAAGCAATGTGTTCCTAGGTATTTACCTAAATGAATCAAAAACTTATATTCATACAGAAAACTACACATGAATATTTGTAGAACTTTTTTCATTATTGTTGCAAACTGAAAGCAACGAAGATGTTCTTCAAAAGGTGAATGGGTAAATCAGTTGTAGTGCACCCATAGAATGGAATATCTGATATTATTCAGCAATAAAAAGAAATGAGCTATCAAGCCACTAAAAGACAAGGAGAATTTTAAAATGCATATGGCTTGTGAAGGAAACTAGACTGAAAAGGCTACATACTATGTGACTCCAACCATATGGCATATACGATTATAGCATGGGTATTTCTGACCTAACACAAAAATGAAAAGAAATTTAAAAAAATTTAAAATAGGAATGACAAAGTTTTCCGTTTCTCCCTACCACCATGTTTGTCAAAGTCATGACTAGATGAACCTAAAACTTTGCCCTTAATTAGGAACGTTTAATGACTTTCCCTAGAGACTCCAAACTTCTTGATATGATCCTTGTTTACTTCTCCAATTTCATCTCTACTCACTTTCCTCTCACTTGTACCTGGTTTTAGACATGTTGAACTTCTTTCATTTCTTTCATGTCTCCCTCCTTCCTCAAAGCTTTGAACACACTGCTCCTTCTGCCCTTTCAACTCTTCTCCCTTTGCCTGGCTATTCCTTTGGACTGCTCTTCAGAAATCACTTCTTCCAGAGGCCTTTCCCAACCTTCTGAATCTGAGTTAGGTAGCCTGCATGTTCTGTGACAGCCATCTGTATATTTTCTATTGTAGTGTTGTTATCCTAAAGAGTAATTGCCTATTTAATTGTTTCCATTCATGGACTAAAAACTGTAAGGGCAGAGACAACACCTGGCCTGCTCAACATCTTGTCTCAGGTGACCAGCATGGGTATCCAGCACAGAGTGGATGCTGTGAAAACATTCCATCAGAATATTCTGCGTGTCAGTATTTTCTGAAAGCTCCCCACGTAATGCCAGTGTACAGTTGGGGTGAAGAAACAGTGGTATTTTCTTCTCTCATATTACTAACTTCAACCTCCCTTCCTCACTCCCATACCAACCAGTCCTTATGCCAAAGAATAAATGTTTCCCTGATAGAAAATAGACTTGAAGGATATTAAGATCAATTGGGAGAAAAAAATAAAGGTAAAAAGATAGGGTTGGAGGGAAATTTATTAAATTCAGTTTTAGAATAAGTTTTATATTGCTGTATCTTTAGTAGATAAGTTCAATATATATCCTGAAGTTCAGAGAAGAGGTAGGTCCAGGCTGCTGGTACCTATTTAGATAAAGACTATAGGATCTTTATTCTATGAGTACTATTAGAAACTTTTGTCAGAATAGTTTCATTGGGACAGTGGGGAAACCAAATTATAAGAAGAATCAGCCAGAGTAAATCAACATTTTAAGAACTTTGAATAAAGATAAAAGCTATTGAATAGATGTTTTAGAGTATATAAGATTTAAAAAAAATCTCAATATACTCAATATATCTCAGTATCTCAATATACTCAAATGAGAGTAGCACTAATGACATACATTAGTTTCAGGTGTACAACATAGTGATTCAACTTCTCTATACATTATTCTATGCTCACCACAAGTGTAGCTACCGTCTGTCAACATACGATACTACTACAATATCATTGACTATATTCCCAATGCCGTACTTTTTATTCCTGTGACTTACTCATTCCCAAACTGGAAGTCTGTATCTCCACTTCCTATCACCCATTTTGCCTATCTCCCTACCTTCCTCCCATCTGGCAACTATCAGTTTATTCTCTGTATTTATAGGTCTGATTCTGCTTTTTGTTTATTCATTTGTTTGTTTTAGATTCCACATATGAGTGAAATCATGAGGTATATCAGATAAAAGGAAACATATTTCTTTCAAAATAATTATCTCTCATCATCTCTTTGTCTAACAGGAGAGAAGCTTGAAGAGATTGAAGGATGTTATTATAGAACCAAAGAGATTGAAGATAGAGAGGTTGGGAGGAATGCATGGTAGAGACTTGTTTTGAAGGCATAGAAATGGAGAAGGTCAAGAGCACAACTAAATGCAGACACACCCCACCCCTATCCTGCAAGATTGGAGGTGAACAGGGACATTTGTGGAAAGCGGAATTTGACAAGGATGATCCTAATAGCCATACTTTTTCTTTGAAATAAGAATCAAGGTATTCTATGGAATTAAAATGTATTTGTATGTTTAGTGCTATCACTGTTTATTGGATAGATAATTGAATACTAAATATAACCCATAACTTTTAGAAAAAATGTTCACAGTTTCATGCTTTGATGTCAAAATACCTAACTGATAATACTTAACCAAAATTAAGTCTGGACTCTTAAAATATCTTGGAAATATTAACTAAAATTGGTGTAAGAATCTACAAATATAGTTTTCAGCCAAAATTACTTCAAGAAGTAGTGCTATGTGTTAGTTTTTTTAAGTGAGATATATGTTAGTTTTTTAAGTGATGAAATTATACACCTTGCTTATTTATCTGCCAAATGGACTCAAAAAAGAAGGCATAGAATAAATAACAGAATTTTAGAACAAAATAGGTAATAGGTAATAAATAGGTAAATTATTTACAGTACTAGAAGCAGCAGAAGCACAAAGGCAGTGATAACATGTTGGATTATCAAAATAATTTACAATTTGGATTTGGGCTATGTTTTTGTACTGAGAGTTAAGTAATGGACTCCCTGATATTCTGTGTAATTCCTTTACCTAAAATAATTATGAAATGATGGACAAACTTGATTTAGAAGGAGATGGTTTCTCTCATCTATAAATATATATATATATGTATTTATATATATATATGCATCTATCTATCTATCTATCTATCTATCTATTTATCATCTATTCTTTTATTAGATAGTTATCTGCAATGCTGAGAATTTTCTGTTCTCCCTCAATCATGTGCAAGACCTACTCTTTAAACCTTCCTAGATCTGGGTATGTGGTGAAGTGTTTGGTTTTCAAAAGTGTTCTCTGTAAATTAAGTCAAGTAAATCTAAGTAAATGAAAGCAGTTCTTAAGTCAACATATCTGGAATTAGTAGGTGCTAATTGTCAATAGTGATTGTCTAACACATGAATAATACATTTGAGTGGATGCTATCAACAAGAATAAATAAAAATTTACCAGACTGCAAACTGAAATTTGTGAGATTTCACTAATTTCTTATTACTTCACTTGATCTTGAGTAAAAGAACATACTAGAAGCATTACATTGTGATTGCCTTTTTCTATTTTCCTTTTGTTGTTAATGATTGTTATTTTATTCAGTAAAAATTTCTTTATTACTTAAATTATAATTTCATAAGGTCCTAATAATGTCTGTTTTGGGTACTAATGAAGCATTCTTTATTTTCTTCCTAATGTGATCTATGTTTCCATGTTCCTATGTTTAAGAGATAAACAGGTAACTAAATGAGAAGTTAAAGTTAGTTGAGGTTATAGAAAATGCTTGTGTTAGAGGATTAAAGAACAGTCAATGAGGACATTTTCCAAACTATTTTATCCATACATTCTTTGGCTGTGATTATTGGCTGATCTATTTCTATTATTGCTAACAAATAATGGAGAGAATGTGCTATATGTTAAAAATTAAGATTTTCCAATATTTGAAATTGTTCCATCTTTTATTGCTGATTTGGTTTTGCAAAAATATAGTCCAACTCTCTAAATTTGCCATTTGGAAAATGTTTATTATAATAATATATATCTAAATTAATTTTTGCATTTTATGACATTATTGGAGATTTCTTAGTGACATACGTACTGCAATATAGAATCTTATTTAGGAAATCACTGGTTCAGAAAGAAGAGATAAAAGTTTGTGAAACTAGTTTTATTCAAATTAGTTTTTCTTTCAAAAAACTTTAAATGAAAGAGATTCAAGTATAAAACTTGAAAAAATAGCACTTTGCCTTTTCTTAAACCTCATCCTTGAGTCTTTATGATATTTAATTTTGGTAACTACTTCTTTTAGCTTTAGCCTTTATGCATGTGATCATTTTTTGAATAGCAACTTTATGCCAGTTATTAGAGACACAAAGATATTGAAGTAGGAGGATAAACAAATTGTTTTATTTAAACAGTGAATTGCTGAGAAGTAAAGTACTAACTCTACAAGAAATAAGAAGCAAATTTTTAAAAAAGTTAAATTACAAAAGAATAGGAACAATATGCTACCATTTACAGAAAATTTTAAACACAAAGGAATAAGAGCATACATGGCTTATGAATTATACATAAAGAGAAAGTATGGAAACCTATATTGAAGTAGAATGAGTAGAAAGAGACTAGAAAGATAAGAGGTTGTCCAATCACAAAATATGTAAGAAGCCCCAGAGAGGAACTCAGACAACCTGGAGGGCAATGGAGACTTACTGGTGTGTTTTAGGTGTTCGAGGACAGATGCAAAAGCCTGCTTGGCATAATTAGGTGTGTACTTTAGAAAGATTCACTCAGGGGGCATTGGGGTGGCTCAGTGGGTTAAGCGTGGGACTCTTGGCTCTTGATTTCGGCTCAGGTCATGCTATCAGAATCAGGAGATTGAGCCCTGTGTTGGGCTCTGAGCTTAGTGGGGAGTCTGCTGGAGATGCTCTCTCCCTCTCTCTCTGCTCCCCTCACCCATGCATGCTTGGGCATGCATGCACTCTCTCTCTTTCTACTCTTTCTAAAATAAATAGATCTTTAAAAAAAAAAAAAAGGAAAGAAAGATTCACTCGGGCCTCTGCGTGAAGACATTGGATGTGGATAGGATTGGAAAAACAGACCGACTAGGAGGATGGGGTAGTAATCCAGGTGAGAGATGACTGTGGCCTAAACTGGGGTAATTCAGTGGGAAGGAAGAAAGTAGGCAAATTTGAAACGCAAGAGCTTTGATAGCAAAGGACTGAACTGACTTGATTGGGTCAAAGAGGCGGGAAAGAACTAGGAATGTTTCCAGCCCATCTGTGATATGATCGATCCTCTAAATCCAATAGTTTACAGAAAGTACAGAGAATGACGTTATCTGTTACATTACACCAGGGAGATGGAATTGGTAAAATCCTGATTGTGAGACAATCCACACAAACGAAATTTCCAAGCTTTTCCGTGAATAATCTGCAAGAGGGAGCCTATAGGTCAGTGGTCCTCGACTGCAGGTGGTTTTGCACCTCCACTGGACATTTGACAGTCGGGAGATATTTGCAGTTATCACACCCTGGGAAGTACTACTGGCATCTAAATAAAGGCCTAGGATGATGCTAAACATCCAGATTTACACAAGACTGTCCGCTACAACAGTTGTCGGCCCCCAGTGTCAACTGTGCTGACGTTAGAAAACCCTGCTGTAGATTACAAGATACTTACAAGACATATCAACATAACTACAATTTATGGACCTTCATACTAAAACATGTCTAAAGAAAGGTCACTTATTATGTATTTGTGAACATTGACTGGATATTTGATAATATTAACAACTCGTTTTTGTATTTTAGATGTGACAATGGTATTAAAGTTAGTTTTTAAAAAGTCCTTATCTTTTAGAAGTATATATCAAAATGCTGATGAATGAAATTATATGATAGCTAGGGAGGGGTAATAAATGGATGAGGACATATGATATTTATTAGGACTGGATGAGGGTATGTGGAAGACTTGCTACATTATTCTCTCTACTTTTGTGTATGTTTAAAAGTATGCATGATTAAGAAGATGGTTCCAGTTTTCTGTTTTGCATGATATCATTCACTAACAAATAAATAAACATAAATTATGAAACAAATAAACATAATTATAAAATATTTTTTTCTCTCCTCTTTCTCCTCTCCATCTTTTCCTTCTTGTTCTTTCATTTTTTACAACTGATTTAATGATAGAGATACTCCTGTATAATATGCTTTGTTAATATATACTGAATATTTCTTCATATCATTAAATAATTTAAAAATGTTATTTAAAATGCTTCATATCACATTGTAGAGATATTTATTAATTTTTTTGCTTTAAAATAACAAGATAATTATGTGTATGTGCATAAATCTGGTAGGGGCTCTGGTTATGTCCTTAAGATAAATTCTTTAATGTGGGATTACTGAATTAGGGACACTATGTTTATCACCTTTTTAGTATAATCTATGATCAAGTTTCTGTCCCTAAAATTCTTACCAGTTTATGTTCTCAAAGTGAACATTTTGTTGTGCCCTCATCTCTAGATGTTATCATTTTATAAACTGCATTCTAAAGAACCAGCTATAACGAGATTTTATTTTAATTTATATTCTTTGGTTTCTTAGATTATTTTTTTCATATATTCAATAATCTTTTTTTCTCTTATGGAATATCCTTGTTTCTGTCAAATCTTCTATTAGATATTTATCTTTTTCATACTAATTGATATAATATTTTGTTATATTTAAATATTTGCTATTTGGGATAATATTAAAAATAATCTACCTAATTTACCTCTTGGTTTTTAGTTTTGTGTATAATAATTTTCACATAAAATAATTATTGATTTTAAGTAAAATCTCTAATTTTTTCCTGTCTAATATGTTCTATTATTTTTTGTCACATAGAAAGTTATTACTATCCTGATGTTATCTATCTACATTTTGTTGTATTTTAAGGTAGCTAATTCTATTTAGCTTTTAATTTATTTAAATGTTTGTTATGACTTTTTTCTAAATAGTTAATTATGTTGGCACTAATTATTAAATGATTCATTAACTTGTGATATCCAATAGCATTTTAAAATACAATATAATATGTGCTAGGAACTGTTTTTGTACATGTCATTCAACTTACAAATTGTTTATCTATCTTCTTGACATATTTTTATTATAATATTTATTAATCACATTTTTATTTATTATATATAAAAATGTGTTTTATACTTTATTGATTTTTTAGAATGTCTTAAGATCATTATATCATTATAATTAAAATTTTTTCTAGACTCTTTTTTACCATAGTTTTTTGGATAATTACTAGAATCAATTATTGAAATTTCAATGTTATTCTATTAGGCCTTTGGAATTATTTCAGATATGCAAAGATTTTGGGGGAGATTTAACATCTTAAAAGATTTTATTTTCTTAATTAGGTAAATTTATCTTTCAATTTTCCCTAATATTTCTAAGTACATTTTGCAGAAGTATTTTGATGGATACTGTACATTTATTATAAAGTTTATTATTGAGAATTGTGTGTTTTGCTTCTGTTGTGGAGAGATTTTTAAAGCTTTCCAACTGGCTATGACACTGTATGTGAAAGCTATTGAATTTTATATTATATTTTCTTTCTGGGTACTGACATTATTTTTGTTTCATTTAAAAGATGAATTTTTCTGAATCTTCTGATAAGACAAATAATTCACATTTAATAACTGTTTGTAACTATTATTTTGGCTGTGTCATATAACAGAATTTCCAAAATTTGAATAGATTGTATTCTTACTGCTTTTTTATTTTTAAAAAAATGTTTTTAAAGATTTTATTTATTTATTTGAGAGAGAGCACACAAGCAGGGAGAGAGGTAGAGGGAGAGGGAGAAGCAGACTCCCTGAGGAGCAGGAAGCCCCACGTGGGGCTTGATCCCAGGACCCGGAGATCATGACCTGAGCTGGAGGCAGACGCCTAACCAGCTGAGCCACCCAGGCTCTCCTTCTTGCTTCTTTTTTAAAGCATAATTCTTTTGTATAGAGATTTAAAGGGAGTTAAAATTAAACAAGTTAATAAGGTAAAATTATGTCAGATAGCACCCCTAATACACACAAAAGCAAACTCAAAACTTGAACCACCAAATTCATAATCATCTAAAATCAGTATTCATTACCTCATTCACTTCTATCATAGTGTGATGGTGTTACAATATCCACGAGTAACACTGAAACTCGAGACTGGAAGCAGAAACATTTCTGGCAATAGTAAACATTTCTGACTTGGGGTTGTAAAATAAAATAGCTTGGTAGGAGCAGAGATGTCTTCAGGGAAGTAAACTGTTCATCGTTTGGGTGGAGAAAAGCAGTACAGATAAAGACAGAAAGAAGCCACTTGGAAACTGGGGATGCTCAGATAATCGGTATCAGGATAACTGAAATCCACGGAAATTCCCAGTTCTCACTTTGCTTTGCTCCAAGGAATACACATTCTGTGTTGCCTACGGAATATTTGTATAGATTAGTACTTTTCTCAGCTTGAATTTATAAATGTGTGTCACACAAACGGTAAGGTTTTCTAAAAGTATTTATCTGTTAAAAACTTCAAACCTTGTAAAAAGAAGTGAAAATGCCTTTCACACAATGATTTCTGGACAAATAAGAAAACTCTTCACTTTCAAAACCAGTAAGTATTATAAACTGGTGTATACCAACTAAAGGCTAAATGGATGTCAAATGAACTATAAATACATGTCTTTGCTTTAATAAATAACTAGTGTTCAGATATCTTTAACGTTTTTGTAAGATTTAGTCTGTATGCTTAAATGATGTCACAGCAGTAACACTATCTAGAAGAAAATTTTTATAATAAATTTCCAGTTGAATTATTGCAATGGACATGTTTAAGAGAATCAAATTTTCATAGTATCTTGTTCAGTTACAGCCCTAATCAAGTCCTCAAATCATGCCTTTCTATAATGTAAGATAAATGATTAAGGGTTCATTTTGTTGTTAATTCCCATTAGCACTGATGAGCCCCAAGCACATGTATCAAAGGCAGAATATACTCTTAAAGAACTAAGAAATCTTAAATATCTTAAAGAGGTAAGATATTCAAAATGTCTAAATTTGATAGCACTTCTTCAAGATCATCATTGTCTTAAGCAGAGTACTGAAAGGTGTTGGTAATTCAATCAACAGAAGCACCCCTTTTCTCTAAACCAGCGTTGAACAATTGCTCCTGAATGATGTAGAGGGAAGCTCTTCTGAAAATACTGTCATTTGTTTGTACCCAAAGCTCTTCTGTAAATGCCGTCAACTACCTGTAGCCACTGAAGACTTTCTAGCACTAGAAAAATAAATAAATGCCACACTGCTCCCTACCAGCTTGTGTCTGGGTCTGTCTCAGCTCTCCATGTAATCTTCTTTATTGAGAAGCTGGCTCTTTCCACCTCCCATTTTTCTGTTTTAGAAACAATTTACAGAGTCTCTTTATAATCATGGGGTAAAAAATGGCTTCCTTGTAGGACTCTGATATACTAGGAATCCTTCACTTTGGTCCTACAGCTACCAGCAAGCTCATAATTCCATTAAGCAAATTCTAAAAACAAGTAATTCCAATGATGTCTGACTATTTATATCTTCCTAATTCTCTTTTCTTATGAAACATTATGGATGCATATCTGTGGAGCTGAGAGGCTGAGTGGTCTCAACAATTTCCCTTCACATTATTTATTTTACCAAAGATTGCTTTTAAAGTCTAATTACCTGCCAAGGCTAATGTTACCTTTTGCTTTAAACCTTCCCTTGCTCTAATGTACAGAGAGATATTGTTTGCCAAGTTGGGTTAGGAATGGCAATAATAGCAAATAAAAATCTAAATTAAAGAAGAGAGTGTAAATAAATTTTTAATCATACAAATGTTAATACTTATGTTAAGGAATGAAATATTAAAAGTCATTTTATACAGAGTGAATTTATATCAGAGCTGAATTTAAAGTTGTGAAGCTTTGAGTGATATGATAATCATGTTTTTTCCCTTTCAGTTGTACTAAGGGATTGAAATTTATATACTCAATAACTAGAAAAGTATCATAAAGGATCAGACTGGAGGAATCTGTCTCTCTCCATTTTTTGCTGTCACTCCCACAGTGATTTTAATATTTTTCCTATGTCTTTGCTGATTTCTTGTGCCAAACATTGTTTTCAAACACAGACGGTTTTGAAATGAGTACTATAAACTGCATGTTCCTTAGCATATACACACATTTTACAGGTACTACAATGAAATCTTTAACAAGAAATGAAAAATAGGGAACTGCTAAGTCTCCTGCCAGTTTCAAACTTTACTAAACAGACTTGTTGTAAGTCTTAAATTTAAACAATTTTTATCACTTGACTCAAGCTTTATTATCTTTCTGAAACATGAAGGAAAAGAGAATCTTTCACAAACCAAACTACATCACATTTGCTTTATCCGTGGTTTTCAAATGTTTTGGGCAAAATTCCAGAGACACTGATGGATTTTATGCATTTAATTCACGTTAAACTGGAGTTGTGATTTATACAGCTACAGTATGCTGGAGTCTTTTCCCTCCGAGTAGTGGCCAGAACATATTGCTCATTTATTGGATTCTTTGTATGCATTTTTTGAAAACAGTAAAGTAGCTTCAATGAGTCATATAAATATATTCAATATCTTATGAAAAAAAGCATAAAACTTAAATAAGGATAACTGGTCTTTTCTTGGATTAGATCAGAGATGTGATAAATGTTTCTTTTCATTAAATGATTACCGTATAATTGAAAGAGAAACGAGGCAGTGAGTTGCTCTAGCCACGTAAGCCTTTTCTGCAGCTACACATAAACCACTATAGGCATCTCTTTCTCTTGCTTTCACAAAAGTGAAACACAGTCATGCACGGCATAATGGAATTTATCTTCTTCGAATTAGGATTAGAAATTAGTAAAAGCACCCCATCCATCGTTTATCATGTGTTATCTATAATTATAAAATGACAATGCGTAAATTGTACTATAAGCCACAGAGGTTTATTTTGTGAAACACAAATATTTTCTTCTTCTGATGAATGAAAGGCATATGCGAGAATTGTAAAAGATTTTTAAAGTGATACCATGCCTTCTTGAGATTGTGGTTCCTACATCTTTTTCCCTAGTCACCATTCCCTTAGGTTTCTATCACAAAGGGAGCACATTGTTTTCAAGTTAAGTCAACTTTGGACATCTGATTTTTGGAAAGTCAATCAGATATTTTTCTTCTGGACAACTGTCTTCCCTCATGTCCCCTCTCTGAATGTTACTCACACATGGTATTTACCACTGTAATTCACTCATACTTCTAAGTGTTTTTGTTAGGAGGAATCCTAACCAATGGACCACCAGGCTAGCAAGGTGAGTTAGACTCTCTTGCTGATCAATTGTTCATTGAATAAACAAACCTGTCTATAAAAAAATTTTAGTCCTAAACAATTACCATTATGTCCTAAATAATAATAGATCATTTCAGACCTGAGAAAAATTGTCCTATACTCATCAATATTTTGTGCAAAAATTAATTATATAAGCCATTCTTAACACAGGTTACAGAGAGAGTGGTTTCTTCTCCTACTTGTGCAGCTAATAAAACTATCAGAACACTCGTAAAATGGCACAGTTTGGGGAATATGACCCAGTTCAAAATATTGTGAATGCCACAAGTAATTTAGAATAGAACTTTCCAAATGAATAACTACCAAGAAAAGCATAATGCCCAGATGTGAAAAGGCAAAGTATTCTTGGTGTTTAACAAAAGAAACTATATCTTTCAGAAGTTTGTTATATTTTGAACTATTAATGGTCTTCTTATGTTAAGTAGCCAACACTTACTAAAACCGAATTTCTCAGATTCTTTATAATAAATCAACATGAAAACGATTATGAAAGGAGTGGGCCATGATCTAACTGTCATTCCAGGGCAATCACAATGTTTGTGTGGGTCTGCTCTGCGCTACTCTGAGGGGGTGCCACTTCAGACTTTTGGAGGTGCCCAACACACATGGCTTTATGTGGTCACCCTGCATTCACTTATGACTTAAGAATACCTAAGAAATTTTATTTTTGATGGGGATAATATTTCACCCCCCTTTTAGCATTAAGGGAACATATTTCAGCTTATTTAAAATGTGCTTTTAAACTTACATGTGAAAATAAAAATTCTGTTTGAAAATCCAAATCATATCACTATTTGGCAATGAGGCTGCAGTAATGGAGGACGAAGTAGGGTTTAAAAATTTTTAACTTTGGCATCCTGACTTTTAATAAAATTTATGTGGATTGATGATATTTAATTTTTATACAGAGTCTGAATTTTGTTACTCCTTCAATGTTGGCTACCTTTCTTTTGCACTAAAAATTGGAGTGACACTATGTTAACGTTAAGAAAAAAATCGATGCTACCCAGATTCTTCATCAGAAAACTGAGAAGATGCCAGTACAGTTAGAGGGCAACACAGTGAAATCTTAGAAAAAATATGGCTAAAGGAAACCTCTAGAGGTTATCTTTCTGCTTCATTCTGCTGGCTTTAGGCAAACTTTACCTAAACTATTGTAGGCAGATGGGTATCTGGACTGTTTTAAAAGATCTTGGGGGAAGTAATTCCATAATCTTTTAATATCCCTTTTTATATCTAATCTATCTGTCCATTTAATTTAGTTTATCTTCGGCAGACATGGATAATGTTACCCTTTAAAATACAATTTGTCATAACCTTGATCATTGAGGTAATGTTTACATATGAAAGAAAAGATGATGATCTCTTCTGACAGAAAAGAATATTGTTACTATAATGTTAAAGATGGGCTTTAACATTAATTGTCCATGTAAAGGAAGAATAAATTGTAAATTTTGAGACTAACTGGAGCCAAAGATCAAATTCATTCTTCTGAATGGGAAGATAATGTGACCCTCAGAAGGGTATCTTCTTTTTTTCCATAAGAAAAAAAAAATTCTACTTCTAAACATGGATAGACTCTGTACAACAGCTGTTATATTCACAGTGCCTATTTCTGAAATTTCTGTAGAAGTCTGGTTTTCAGTGCCTTCATATTTAGTGTTCAGTGCTTGTCTGTGCTGCATTAGTAATACATGGATAACTCTACACATTGTCACCCTTCAAATGATCATTGTTAATAAATGAACTAAACACAAATTCATTTCCAAAAATTTTTAAATCAAAGAACCTTATATTTGTGCCTTCTCAGAATTTTCTCATAATTTTAACAAAGGCATATTGTTTTATAATTTCAGAGGTATGACTATTAAATAAAGACGTTAAAATTATAACTTAGATGCAAATTTGTGTAGTCCTTTTTTAAGAAGTTAAATTAGTACACTGTATTTTTTTTCAGTTATAATAAAACCCTTCATTTGAAACAGCCTATGTCTCATTTCTTTCAAGTTGGACCAGCCAGCCAATTAAAATGAGTAAAACTGGATGGGTGGGAAAAAAAAATTAACCACCAAAAACAAAATCTTTATTTTTATTGTATAATAGTATACAGATATAACATCAGATATTTTATTTTACTTTCAGCTAAAATGGAAGCAAATACGGGAGCTATTGCATAAGTTCAATGATTAAAATTTCCTTTTTTTCATTCATTACTCCTTTGGTTTGGATCCAAAAAATATTTCACTTTCTTCTTCTGTTCTAGTCAACACTGGGTTTTGTGTATTCTGTTGTAATGCCTCTTTTAATTTTAAATGATGCTTAGTTTTCTTCAGTTCATTATGGAAAACAGATGTTCTCAAATACAGCTACTTCCAAACATGTATCAAATCTTTGCACGAGAGTTTCTATAATTTGTAGAGTTCTGGTTTTCAGTGTCACCATATTTGGATTTGTAAAACTATATTGCATGCTGGTTCAGTAGAAAACCATTTGTAATTCTTCATTCATTATATGTCCTTTATGTTTTTTTTTTAAGATTTGGTCTTTAAATACAGAATTTGAGGATTTCAGATTTCAAGCAATCCCTTGTGTGTTTGAAGAACAATCTTAGCATATGACAATAAGCCAAAAGTTTGGTGCCATTTTAATTTTCTGAAGATAAAGTTTCTCTAAGAACGAGCTGCTTGACTCACAAATTTGTGTAACTAGTGCAAAAATTACTGGAAAGAAATTTAAAGAATGTTGCTGTTTAAAATATCAACAACAACAACAACAAAAGCCAAGTTTTTTTTATTTTAATTTTTTTTATTATATTATGTTAGTCACCATACAGTACATCCCTGGTTTCTGATGTAAAGTCCCATGATTCATTAGTTGCGTATAACACCCAGTGCACCATGCAATACGTGCTCTCCTTACTACCCATCACCAGTCTACCCCTTCCCCCACCCCCTCCCCTCTGAAGCCCTCAGTTTGTTTCTCAGAATCCATAGTCTCTCATGCTTCATTCCCCCTTCTGACTACCCCCCCTTTCTTTATCCCTTTCTTCCCCTGCCGATCCCCCTTTCTAGTTCTTATGTTCCATAGATGAGAGAAACCATATGATAATTGTCTTTCTCTGGTTGACTTATTTCACTTAGCATTATCTCCTCCAGTGCCGTCCATGTTGCAGCAAATGTTGAGAACTCGTTCTTTCTGATAGCTGAGTAATATTCCATTGTATATATGGACCACAGCTTCTTAATCCAGTCATCTGTTGAAGGGCATCTCGGTTCCTTCCACGATTTAGCTATTGTGGACAATGCTAAAAGCCAAGTTTTTGATTGGGTTTTAACTGGTGACGGGCGGTGATTTACCTGAATGTCAAGAATAAGCAATTGTTTCCAATTCTGTACGAGTGCATCGTGTTCGTGTGTATGTATGTGTTTGTATATTAATCTTCAGCACTATGTCGTATCAATGCTACTAACCCTATGTACTATAGACGATGAACAACTAGACCTCCATTTCATCAAGCAAAGCATCAACACCTCAGTGGTTTAAGCCGTGGGAGCATATCCATGAGGAAGGTCTTCATTACTATGTTCATGATGTGTTTCAATGTTAACATTTTTAGCTCAAAGAGTCACCTCATAAATGACACAATGAACACACGTACATTTTCTGTTCTTATATTCAAGTTTCATACCACTGTAAGAGCAATACCTTTTTTCATGCTCACATATTAAATTACTACACTTGCCTCTTGAGAATTTTCCTCACATAATAAATAATTTTCTCAATTTGGGCCTATCATTACACTACAGAATGAAAAACACAGCCAAATAGGTATTATTATTTACATGCAGACTTTTATCAGCTGCACTGGAATGCTCAAATATACTTAACCTTTTCCAGTATTTTGTCCTATAAATTCTCAAGTCTATCTTATACACTCTGAACTATATTTCCAGCTAGACTTGCATTTGCAAATACTTGTTTCTGTTTTGGACTCATAATTTCTGCTATCCTCTATAGACACTTCTTTATGAACTTATCAGCTGTAAGAGGCTTTAATGCCAGAGCATTTTTTTCAGTTAATACACATTTGCATTTCATTGTAGCACCACATATTTTATTTGAATTTCAAAATAAGTCCTGTTTAAATATCAGTATTTTTCAATTAATTAAACTTTTACCATACATTTTTCCATATGTTAGTCAGAATTCTTTTTTTTTCCATATCCATGTATTAAGTGGCATTCTTTTACACAGACATGAAACATTGACATATTAAACATAGGATATTCAACACTTCCACAAATAAATTTTTTTCCTGTTTTTCATGAAACATGGGACCCTCTTGCCTTATCTTTTATTTCTTATAAAGAAATGGATGTAAAAAAATTCTCCTTGATTCTAAGTAGATGAAAAATTACAGGAGAAATGCTATCATAAAGGGTAGCTGCCACCTAGCCTCCCTAGTGACAGAGAGACAATAGGGGATGATGGGGTACTAAAGGATTGAAGAAAACACGCACCATTTAAGAAGGTGAGCCACAACCATTTTTAGCTCATTGATGCCACATCACAATCTGGGCATAGTTTTACAAATGACCTGATGTATGAAATTATGTGTGAAATATCCTTCCCACATTAGAGTAGCTAAGAACAAGATACTCAGTGGCCAAATTTGGCTCAAGGACCACAAGTAGGTGAGTCTGCTTTAACACAAGGTTGTTGTTGTTTAATCTGTAATAGTATTATTCAGCTTTATCACCCAACTTTACTAAGTTTTCTTCCCAAATAGCATCTCATTTAAATCTCATTAAACAATACCATCCTTCGAGAATGACTCTTTTTTGCTTTTGTTGATGATTCACATACAAAAAAATCTGTTATAGAGTTGCAAGGAATTTTTCAAAATGTTTGAATTTGTGATGGATACAAGTATTCACTCTGGAGTCTAATGACATTGGGTAAATAAACCTTTTGTATCTTAATGATCTAATCTACAATATTAGTAAAGAGTGCTTCATACTAATATGATTTTTGTGGGAATTAAATTGAGATAAATATGTGAGTATCTTAGCATAATCTGATGCATACTTTTTAAAAAATAGACTTTTTTTAAAGAGCAGCTTTAGGTTCACAGCAAAACTGAGTGGAAAGTGCAGAGAGTTCTCATATACTCCTGTCCCCAAGCATGAATAGCTCCCTCACTATCAGTATCTCATAGCAGAGTAGTATATTTGCTACAATTAATGAACCTACACTGACACATCATTATCACCCAAAACCTATAGTTTACACTGGGGTTCACTTCTGGTGTCATGACATTCTATGGGTTTGGACAAAGGTACAATGATGTGTCTCCACCATTACAGTATTATACAGAATAGTTTCGCTGCCTAAAAATTCTTCCCTTATCAATCCCTCCCTCCCTTCAACCCTGGACCACTGGTCTTTTTACTGTCTCTAAAATTTTGACTTTTCCAGAATGTCATATAGTTCAGATCATTAGTATTTAGTCTTTTCAGATTGTCTTCTTTCACTTAATAATATGCATTGGGGGTCTTTCCATGTCTCTTTATAAATTGATAGTTTATATCTTTTTGGCACTAAATAATATTCTGTTGTCTGGATGTACAATTTATCCATTCACCTACTGAAAGATATCTTGGTAGCTTCCAAATTTTGGCAGTTATGAATAAAACTGCTATAAATATCCACGTGTGGGTTTTTGGGTGGATGCGAGTTTTTAACTCATTTGGGTTGAAATAGCATGTAAGAGTGCTATTGCTGGACTGCATGGTATGAGTATGTTTAATTTTATAAGAAACTGCCAAGAAATCTTCCAAAGTGGCTGTACCACTTTGTATTCCCACCAGAATGAATGAGAATTCCTCATCACATCCTTGCCAGTATTTGGTGATTTCACTGTTTTGGATTTTTCACCATTTAAAAAAAGCACAAAGAGGTATCTCGTTGTTTTAATTTGCATTTCATTAATGACACATACTATTGTGCATCTTTTCATATGCCTATTTGCCATCTGTAGATCTTCTTTGGTGAGGTGTCTGTTTAGGTCTTTTGCCCACTTTTTTTCATCAAGTTGTTCATTTTCCTGTTGAGCTGTAAGAATTCTTAGTATATTTTGGATAACAGTCCTTTATCAGTTATGTCTTTTGCAAATATTATCTTCAAACCTGTGGCTTGTATTCTCATTTTTTGACAGTTTCTTTTTCAGGGAAGAAGATTTTAATTTTAACAAAGCTCAGCTAATCAATTATTTCTTTTATGGATTGTGCCTTTGGTATTATATTCCAAAAGTCATCACCAAACCCAGTGTATTCTAGATCTATGATCCAATTTCAGTAACATTTTGTGAAGAATGTAACATTTGTGCTTAGATTAATTTTTTTTTTTTTTTTGCTGTGGTTGTCCAGTTGTTCCAGCATCATTTGTTGAAAAGACGATCATTTTTTTTTTTTCCCCATTGCATTGCCTCTGTTTCTTTGTCAAAAATCAGTTGACAAAGTTTATGTGGTTCTATTTCTGGGCTCTCTATAATGTTCCATGTATTTATTTGTCTATTCTTTCATCAATACCACACTGTTTTGATTGTTGTAGCTTCAGAGTAAGTCTTGAGGTAGGATTGTCAGTCCTCCAACTTTGTTCTTATTCTTCAAAATTGTGCTGCCTGTTCTTGATTTTCTCTCTTTCCATACAAACTTTAGAATTCATGTGTTGATATCCATAAAATAACTTAATGGGATTTTGACTGGAATTGTGTTGAATCTATAAATCCAGATAGGAAGAACTGAGATCTTTTTAAAAAAGTTATCCAATATAATTAACATACAATGCTATATTAGTTTCAAGTGTAAAATACAATGAATCAACAATTCTATACATTTCTCAGTGCTCATCAGGATAAGTGTGCTCTTAATTCCTTTTATCTATTCCACCCATTGCCCCCCACTCACCTCTTCTCTGGAACCCCCAGTTTGTTCTCTGCATTTAAGAGTCTAAGAAATGACATCTTGATAATATGATCTTCCTATCCATGAACATGGACTATTTCTTTAATTGTTTAGTTCTTTGATTTTTTTCATCAGTGTTCAAATTTTCCTCATATAGCTCTTATGCTTGTTAGATTTATACCTGCTCTTTTTTTTTTTTAAGATTTTATTTATTTATTTGACACAGAGAGAGAGACAGCCAGCGAGAGAGGGAACACAAGCAGGGGGAGTGGGAGAGGAAGAAGCAGGCTCCCAGCGGAGGAGTCTGATGTGGGGCTCTATCCCAGAACACCGGGATCACGCCCTGAGCCGAAGGCAGACGCTTAACCGCTGTGCCACCCAGGCTCCCCTATACCTGCTCTTTTTAAGGCCTTAGTAAACAGTAGTCATTCTTGTTCAAAAAAAAGTTAAAATGGCATTATTAACAGAAAGTGACATATTCCCATTGATATATTTGAAGGAGTCAATACTGATTTAAATAAACATGTTCTGGCATGATTTCAGTGAATTGGTGAGTGCTCGGTGATAGGTATATAGGTGTCTGTAATACCATCTATACTTTTGTCATGCCTAAATATTCAAAAAATTAAGATATAAAAACTTTCAGCTGTACAAATTGATCATAGTACAGCACAGACCAAAGCCATGTTTCCTAGCTTTAAATCCTAGTTGCACAGCCTACTAATGTGTAAGTCGAGGCAAGTTATTTAACTTCTTTGTTCCTAAGTTTCCTCAGCTATAAAATGATAAGAATAAATTAGCTCATTGGGTCATTGAAGAGCAAATGTAAGAAATAATGCTAGATACACACTTAGCAATATGTAACAAATAATTAATACATTATTTTAGTGACCTCTGAAAATAAATGGAGTTTTTAAAAAATAAAGTTTATTTAATTGATTATGAAAGAAATATATGCTCACCACAGAAAAACAGAAGGAAACATTAACATTTTAGTGTCTTTTTTTCAGTATTTTTTTTTGATTCATGACTTTTTGTTTGTTTTCTTTTACATAATTGTATTCCTATTATATATACAATCTGGCATCCTGGCAGTTTCTTTTTCACTTACATTATGACAAGAATTGCCCATTTTTAAAAAGATTTATTTATTTATTTGAGAGAGAGAGAGAGAGGGAGGAGGGGCAGAGGGAGAAGAAGAGAATCTCAAGCCAACTCCCTGCTGAGCACAGAGCCCAATGTGGGGCTCAATCTCATGACCTGAGCTGAAACCAAGAGTTGGAGGCCCAACGTACTTAGCCACCCAGGTGCTCCAAGAATTTGCCCCCTTTTTTTCTTTTTTAAATGGGCTTTATTTATTTTGAGAGAGAGAGAGGGAGAGAGAGAGCAAGCGTGCACAAGCAGGGGGAGCAGCAAGCAGAGGGAGAAGCAGGCTCCCCGCTGAGCAAGGAACCTGATGCGGGGCTTGATCCCAGGGTCCTGAGATCATGACTTGAGCCAAAGGCAGACGCTTAACCAACTGAGCCACCCAGGCACCCCAAATTAGCCCATTTTTAAGTAAACACATTTTTTAATAGATAGGAAACATTCTGCCCAATAGTTTTCTTGAACTATCATTGGTCATTTAGATTGCACCCCATTTTCAGTTACTTCAATAACCTTAATGAATATTTTTTACCAGGGCTTATTTTCTTAGGATACCGGATTAAAAAAAAATTTTTTTTTGAGAGAGAGAGAGCACAAGTGAGGTCGGGGAGGGGCAGAGCAAGAAGGAGAGAAGGAATCTTAAGCAGGCTCCATCCTCAGCACGGAGCCTGAGGCAGGGCTCAGTCTCAGAACGCTGAGATCATGACCCCAGCCAAAATCTAGAGTCTTACGTTTAACCAACTGAGCCACACAAGTGCCCCTGATTATGCAAAGATTTTAAAAAATGACTTCCGTTACACAAATATGGATATTAATCAAACCAATTAAACAAATCTGAGTATATAGGTAATGGAAGGGATTTTCCTACAAAACAAGACATATTATTGAGTCATAAATATTGTTTTCAACTGCTATTTCCAGCTAGCATAAGATAACCAGTTGGATCCCATTGAATTGGCACACTTGTAGCCAGAGACAAAGGAACTGAAGCTTCTGATAACCTGAGCGGAATTATGCCCAAGAAATGTAAACTTTCACTGACATTCTTGAACTATTGAAATTATTTCAAAAAGCCACCTACTGGGGCGCCTGGGTGGCACAGTGGTTAAGCGTCTGCCTTTGGCTCAGGGCGTGATCCCGGCGTTATGGGATCGAGCCCCACGTCAGGCTCCTCCGCTATGAGCCTGCTTCTTCCTTTCCCACTCCCCCTGCTTGTGTTTCCTCTCTTGCTGGCTGTCTCTATCTCTGTTAAATAAATAAATTCTTAAAAAAAAAAAAAAAGCCACCTACCGACAACATAGGAGCCATCTGATTCTCAGAAAAAACACATGCCTTGAACAAAATCACATCTCTTGACTTCTATTCTGATATGTTACCAATTCCCATGTTAGTTTTTTGGCAATTCAAATATACTACAATTTAATTACTTATAAGAATTGCAATAAACGAAGTAATAATGAAAGAAAAGTAATAACAAAGGAAAAAAGTTGGTAGTTAAATTATAGGTAATGCCAATTTTATAAATCTAACACACACTGTTTTTAGATGTAAGTTAGTTTTAAGCCATTCTACTGTTATCATATGTTTTTATTTGTATATGCATGTGAATTGGTAAAGATCCATCTGTCTTTATATAAAGAGGCTGGACTTTTGGGGGGAAGGGGAGGTAAATGAAAAAAAAAAAACAAAACAGAAAACAGGAAAACTTGGGCTGATTTTCATGGAAGACATCCATATTGGAAAATGCTAAATCTATTATTGATTCCTAATTACCAGTATCCCACAACAACAAAGGCCAATCTTAGGGAGACTTAGAATCATCCAGACCAAATTGGTGATATCAATGCAATGAATGAAGAGTAAGCTGTGAGCCTTCTGAATGCTTAGCGTTTTGTGTTGAACAGTAAAATTAAGGTGGAGTTCTTAATGTCAGCAATTTTATTGAAGAGGGTAGGGATACATTGGCATTTCCATAGCTCTAAAAATTAGGGGTTTGCTTCGTCTCTTTCCAAAGAGTAAGAAGTACAATACAATTCCTGCAAAGTAGGCTTTATACAAAGCACTAACATTTAACCTAAATACATTTATCTCTCAGTACATCAAGTTCTTAATTGCCAAGCATATATTACCAAACTGAAATTGAAGATAAATGAATATTTTATGTGTAGTCTCCAAAGGGATAAGAATTAAAAATTAAATTAAAAGGCACTTGCCAATGTTTTAATTTGCCTGTTAAAAAAGCAAACACAAATATTTGATGCTGACTATATTTTAAATTCCTCAAATCTAAGTCAGTCAATCTCAGTAGCTGTAATTTGTAACTAAATAGGATTTTCTCAAATCTTACCAGAACGTAATGCTGACTAGAGCAACAAAATGGTAACTGTTTTTTACTTCTTAATTTACTCTTGCTCTGCTATCGTTTGAAATGTTGTTGGGTAGCAAAAATAACTAACACTTTTTGAATATTTATTATATATCAGGCATTCCTCTGAGTATTTTATATGTATTAGATCATTTAAACCTCACAAGAACCCTATGGGATACATTCTATAATCATTCCCATTTTACAGAACAGAAAACCGAGGCTCTGACAGGTTAAGTGATGTGTGCAGGATAACGTAGCTACAAAGTAGCGATCTGGAGTGAGAATCCATACTCACCATATCTATACAACACTATAATATAGTGAAGTCTCATATGTGCATATCTGTTAATGTCGGGTAGACTGACAGTTTTTAATTCATTTCTCAATGAACTGGAATATGTCTTAACACATTCTGTACTATTTTTATTTCCCAAAGATAAAATGAAGATTAGATTTAATTATATAGAGGGCCTTTGGAAATTACTTTCATAAAAGAGAAAAACCAAATTTTCTTTTAAAACATCAACAAGAATGCTAGGAAATCACAGGTTCTACTACCTTGTTTAATTCCTCTGTATAAAAAAATTAAATCATGTTGTGTTAAATCCATATAACATAAGGCTGTTATCCATGGGTTGCTTTGAATTTTCTTTAAATTCCTTCTACAGCACTGTATTTATCCCAAGTTAGTAAATCCCTTTAAACCCCTATTTTGTGGCTATCTGCCATGTGCTCTTTTTACCTAGAGGGTAAACCTAATGTTTAACTGTGTCCTTCTATTTGCCTTAAGTAAAAGAAAACCCTAATATGTCAATTACAGCCAGCTCTCAATTATCTGTTGTCACGGGACAGAGACCACAATAGCAAGGATAATTTAAATCCAAGAATAATTAGAAAGTCTAATTTTGACATTATTTTTATTCCTCCCCCTAACAAATCTTCCCTGTTTGAATTGAAATAAGTAGAAAAATAGACTTAATCAAATATTACCCATTTTTTGGTTTAGGTTTTCTTTTTTTTTTTTTTTCTTTCTTTCTTTTTTTTTTTTTTTGTTGCCTCTGATAGCCTGGTAAAAAGGCTAATTTGGATAGAAATCTATCAAAAGATGTCCCAAAAACTAAACGAAGGAAGAAAGTAGTTTATATGAGAAAAACCTCTATTATTCATTCATTATTTAAGAGATCCTCAGGTAAATTTGGGGGGCATTATGAAGGTAGGTCTTACCTGAAAGAGACCATGCCCCCAAATTTGAAGTTTTAGATTTCTTTAGTTCTTTTTTCCAGATCTGATCGGCCCTCCAGTCACTGGGCTGGTGCCATCCCATATCCTAGTGATATTAGCACCTCCATTGACATCTGGCACGGTGCCTCCAGTCTGGAACCTTACAGCCAATCAGAGTTGATGATATTGTATTAATGGTTCCATAATAAAATGAAAAAGATGGCCTTCATTCTGATGAAAGCTGTAAAGTAGCTATTGTGCTTGTTTGGTATTGCAAGGCCCAAATGTATTATTTATGCAATTTTTCCTTTGAAAGAAAAACTGAAAGAGCAGATTTCATTTTGCAGCATTCAGTCAAAGCTATTGTCTCATGAATGTGAACATTTCTGCATTTTATTTCCTCAGAGTGTAGAAGGCATTTTTCAGAGATCATCTAAGTAGGGATTTAAAAGTTTAAAAACTGCTTTTAAAATAGGTGAGCCCTAATGACTGGATCTATTATTCATACTGGTAGATAAACTAAATCAACACATGCCACATGAAAACTTGCACCCAGTTGGGGTCGTAATTTTCAAGGTCTTGGCTAGCCATTAAGACCTTCTGTTTGTTTTAGGAAAATAGAATGAAGTCAGGAATCTTATCATAAAGTAAGTTATTAAGAACAAATAGACTTAATAACAAAGTATTTAAAAATATTAAATCTGTTTTGTCTAAGCATTTCATTCTGTAATTGTTGTGTAGTAGTTTCATTCTCAAAAAAGATGTGATAATACTAAGAAAAGTAGGAAAAAAATAATCTACTTAGAGGGGGAAAACAAGCCAAAAGCAAAAAGCAAAAACAAATTTTAATGTAAAAAACAGATTAATGATGATAAAATGACAAAATAATTTTCCTGGTGATTTTATATCCATTTTCTTATTTGAACATCATAAACCCTATAAGGTTAGGTTTAATGTGTGCCTTTATTTATTTTTCTTAAAGCAAATTTTCACCCAACGTGGGGCTTGAACTCACCACCCCAAGATCAAGAATCACATGTTCTACCATCGGAGCCAGCCAGGTGCCAGATAAAGGAACCGATGCTTCAGAGATGAAGTAAACTGCCCAAGGACACAGCAATTTCAGTGATGGACCTGGGACCTATTTTTGGTCTTCTGATTCCAACAAATGTTTCCCCCACAACTCCGTGGCTCTTTTGCATCCAGTGGTCACTTTGTCCCTGAGCCACTAAGGGTGAGGCCTTCCTACTAAAAATTAATAACAAATTAAGCAAACAAATGAATTTCCTAACCGAAGAATACATTCTAAGCCCTATTTTCCTAAGTCCATGGGAAGTTCAGTTTTGCTTACTTTTCTCTTTTTTTTCTTAGAAAAATATCTACTTTGGAAAATTTCAGTTTTTTTCTCCTCAGGTGAGACTCCCGGGAACTAGTTTTCACTCTTCTCTATATTTCAGCCTTTCTCCACTTCCTCCTCCATCTCTTTTACAAGAACCAATTAAACTGGTCTCCTCTGTAGTCATTTTCATTCTCATTTATATAAAACATTTTCTTAAAATACCATTTGTGTGCCTTTATAGCACATAAGGGAATCCACATTAGATCCTACCCTCTGGGAATTTAAACCTTCTATCTTCTCCCACCTCTACTCTGAAATTCTGAATTATAAAACATTATTTTTCTCCTAAAAAACAAAATTTAAAATCTCATTGACCCAACCCTAACTCCCTTCATTCCTTCTCTTCTTCACACCCCTGGTGGGAAAAGCATCTTCTGGTATAATATTATATCACATTTTTATTATGAAATACTGTATACTATGCTGTGATAGCAAAACCTAGTTTTATTTTTCACAGATGCTACATTTTGAACCATGTGGAAGACCCAAACCTACTATTACTCTTAAGGTAAGGAAGGATCTGTTTCTGCCTCTCAGGTGAGATCCAGGAGTGATATCATCTGGACCCTGCAGGTTCCTGCTAGATTTGAAAGGAATTCAGGAGCAAGAGCTAAGATGGTTAAAGGAATAGGGGAACCTAGATATAGAATTAATTTCTGGGTAGCGTATTTAAGACTGATTCTATAGGGGACTAAGCATAAACACTAATGTTTCTCTAAGCATTGCTTGCATGTTCATGATCAGAATTTTTCTTTCTGGTATCAAAGAACATAGGCACTCACTTCTAGACAGTGGTGTATGATAGAAGGGCCCACTCACAAGACAGAGGTCCTTATCAAATTTTACACAACTGAAATGGTTAGAGCAGAGCAACAAAGAGAGAAAAGAGAATGGCAGAACGTATGCTAGTGGTGTCAAACTTCTATTTTTAAAATGTGTCATTTACTAACGAGCTTTCTTTTTCTGAGGAATCTGAAAATCTACAGTGGAGCTGAGGTGGTTCCACTGAGGTACACGATGACGTGGAAATACGTGAGGTACTCTGACACATACTAGGCCTAACTGGAAAAGACATTTCGGGTAAGGTAATGCCAAACTTAACTACTTTGAAATAACCCTGGAAAGTACTGGTGCCACTGGTGTAGCTGGGAGCTGACTGTGCACCATTTTGAAAATTGGAGTGAAGTGACTTGGATCAGAAATTCCAGGGTCAGAAGTGGCTTTCATTATAAAATTCACTTTTCTAGAACCCAACTGGTTCGTATACCCCTAAAGCCTAGAGTAAACTTCTTTAGTTCTGATGTCACCTGGTAGATAACCTTCTGGTGCAGGTAGAAAGAATACAGTGTTTCTACTTTGGGCAGTGTTTATTACACTCTTTGATTCCACAACAAATGAAAATCACTTTAGAATGTCTCCTTTGTTTTCCTCCTTTTCTCATTTTGCCATTTTGCCTTCTTCTCATTTCGCCATACGTGAGAAAAAGCTCCGCCCCTCCCCACTGATGCCAAAAGCCATATTTTCCCGGTTACTGGTGATTTTCCTACTCATAACCCCATCTGCCTTAACTCATGCATTCTTTCTGCCCTTCATTAATGTGCTCATTCTACAAACGCTTGTTATGCACTTATTACGTGCCAGACTCTGGTGAGGACATACTCTCTGTCCCTGTAGAGGTTACACCCTAAAAAACAGAAACAGTCATGTAAATAAATATTTAAAGAAATTCTTTTTGGGGATGTGGAAAAAAAATACACATATTTAAATGGAGTACAATGATCTATTTCACTCAGGGGCAGACTTCAAAAAAGAGACAGTTCCTAAACCTTGTAGACATAAATATTTCTATAAGTATATTTCCAGGGGTGCCTGGGTGGCTCAGATGGTTAAGCATCTGCTTTCGGCTTAGGTCATGATCCTAGGGTCCTGGGATTGAGCCCCGCATTGGGCTCCCTGCTCAGCGGGGAGTCTGTTTCTCCCTCTGCCCCTTACCCCACTTTCTTGCTCTCTCTCTCAAAGAAATAAATGAAATCTTTAAAAAAATAAGTATATTTCCATTATTAAACATATTTTCAATTTCACTCTTAACATTAGAAGTCTATCCATAACTTAAATTAATGTGACGTCTCTGCATAGTTACATTACGATTTCTGATCCCATACTTATAATCATGGTAGGGGGTTACGTGACATAAACAACCATGGGTTCTTTGTCTCAAGCTAAATTCCTAGATTAAAAGTAGGAGTGAGCACACTGCCACCTCCACCAGGCAGATTACCACTGTAAACCACTTCTGGCTATTTCAGATAAGTTTTCCAGAAAGAAGTATTTATAATGTCTCTTGACCCCATTTTGATTATTAGGAATGAGAGGCCCAGTCTGGTCTAAAGTTGGTTTAGTTTAGTTTATAGGCATTTGGAAATAACATCTGGAGTTTAAGAAATAATGTTTGATTTATGCAGAGGTATAGGGATAAAGAAGATAAAATTTCTTTGGCGAACTTATCATAAGCTGTTTACAGGCTCTCATATATTATGAATACGGCACGGTCATTTTTTCAATTAAAGGAAAAAATATAACCATCAGGTTGTATGACAAATATTTATTCATCCCCAACTGAATGGTGCAAGAAGAGTAAAGATAGAAAGTAGGATCAGAATGCATCATAGAAGCCACACTACTCAGTCCGTGTTGTTAAGCATTGAAGGTTTACACAGAGAGGCACAGCGCTGCAGCAGGCACATTCCAAAGTGATTTTTCTGCAATCAGAGTTTCATTCATTACCCAATTTTCATGCAACTCCCCTGGCATTTGAAATATGTTTCAAGGTAGACTCCCCAAGGGCTTTTCCCCTCCCATAATAACTGATCTGCAGTGTCCAAAGATAGATCTAAATATCTTTGGTGCAAATTACTTGAGGCCTGCAGAGCATGATTCTCTGTCATCTTCATCACATTTCACACCTACAGAACTGATAACAGATTAATATCTAGGCTGAAAATATTTCATCAGCGTCTCTGGCTAAGGCATCTTGCATTATTTTATCTGGGGGCACCAATAAAAGGAGGAGGGGGCCCAGAAAGAAAAAAATTTATTTGCACTCAGAGAGGAGGAAAAAAAAAAAGAATTTCCTTTAGTATTATGAGAAAGGCGACAAAGCTGGTCCTGGCAAAGTTCTCTGCTCCGATTATGTATACACTTTTATTCAATCATTGTATCGCTCCGTGTCTGACATTTGGTCAATAGTGCAATCTACCACCGATCAGAATAAAACAGCCACCCCAGAGCACCTTGGAATTTCATTAGTTTCCTTTCAATGTAGTCCTTATAACTAGATGTTTATTTGGAAACACAAATTTAAAGTTCAATTCTGTGCCTTGTCAATATTAGTAAAAAGTCAAGGATCCTAGACATTACTGTAAACCTGATTTTTTCATTTGTCTGTTTATTTATTCATTCATTCATTCATTCAGTTGGAAAAAAGGAGTTGAGGGAGGGATAGTAGGGCATAAGAAGGAAATATTAAAAAATGAAATTTGAAATAAAAAAAGGGTTGGAGATAATCTTTACTGGTATGGAAGACTTATTTTTTTAGTAATCTGGGTTTTAAGTATTAAAATGCAAAAATGCACTGACAAAAATAATTTTACACATGCATTTAGTCTCATATATATTGTAAAAGGTGTTGAAAGTGAAGATTGATGGGAAAATAATGAGATTAACAGAAAATATCACTAATTACAAGGAAACAGCACAACGTGGTATTACAGAAACGGGTTTGGTTTTACCCAGACTCAGATGTGAAGAGTGGCTCAACCATAAATTAGCTGTAGGCTTTGGCATAAATTTTGTCTAAGCCTCAATTTTCTCATCTGAAAATGGGGGTAGTGACACCAACTTGACAAGCTGGACAGGAGATGAAACGTGATACAACATATCCCTAAAGCAGGTGACATAGTAGACCTTTAATAGTCATTTCCTCTCCACTCTTCTCTCTTTTTGCATAACAATCAGAATAAGAATTAGTCAGTGATCTTACTGCTTTAAAATTATTTTTATTCTCCTTCATACATTCCTTTCCTTATTTATTCTTTCAAGATCTATTGTCTACCAAATTAACTGATACGTTTTAAGGCTGTAGAGGAACAAATGAATGAATGAATCAACTAAAGAATCTGAGAAAGATGTTCTCACAAGAATAAGTCAAATGCTATAAGTATTTATATTAAAGCTTTCTTTCCTTCTTTCTTTCTTTCTTTCTTTCTTTCTTTCTTTCTTTCTTTCTTTCTTTCTTTTCTTTTCTTTTCTTTTCTTTTCTTTTTCTTTTTTTTAGGGACAGAGAAAGCTCGAGTTGGGGAGGGGTAGAGGGGGAGGGAAAGAGAGAATCTTAAGCAGACTCCTTCCCAGTGTGGAGCCTGATGCAGAGTTCCATCTCAAGACCGGAGATCATGACCTGAGCTGAAATCAAGAGTAAGTCGCTTAATAGACAGACTGAGCCACCCAGGTGCCCCTAAAGCTTCCTAAAGAAAGAAGTTTGATTAGTGTATTATAGGATTCTCTCTTTTATTGGGCTAATACTGGTTAAATATTTTAACAGAGTGTACTGAAAGAATATGGTCAAGACATTATTGGTGTGTCACACTTAGTCTTAAAATGTTATCTGTTTTTAGATAAAAAGAAATCCCAATAAACTCATAAGAGACCAAACCACCTGATGTAATGGTAGAATTGACAACTTACGGTTTTCTAATAAAATACATTTCATTGCATCATAACACATTTTAACTTCTCTCCTTTTATACTATCAATACAAAGTGCCATTCACATTCCCTCCTTGTGTGTGTGTGTTTCTTCATTTTGGTTTAGAAGCTTAAGATCCATTTCCTAAATTACGGTGTGTAATACCACATGCAATATTAAACTTCCCATTCATACTTTAGTTTTGATCTTCAGTTGCAATTGTTTGTATGTGCTTTAAGCCAGCTAAATATTATTCTAAATTTTATTTTTACCACAATAATGATTTTGGATATTGTGTTGGAGCTTAATCTGTTTTTAGTGGTTTATAAAAAGCAGAAATACATTAGGACACTATAATATTAATCACCTCAAAACAATACCATATGTTTATAGCATTTCTTTGGTGATTTACATTTTACATGAAGCTTTACATTTTCTAGTGATTTTTCAAATCAGTAATAATTATAATAGCAATTAACATTTATTGAATCTTTACTAAGTTTTTTATATATATTATTCCAATCCTCACAACAAACATTGTAAATATTCTTATTTCCCCTATTTAAGGATAAGAGGACTAAGGCACAGGGAGGCCGAAGGTCACACAGATACTAAGGGGCAGAACCAAGACACAATGTCCACCTCTACAGCTTGACCTCTTACCCACTGTACTAAGCTGCCTCATTAACAGAGGAAATTGCACATCATCTGTCCATGCATGGGAAAACTCCAAGATGAGAATACAAACGCAGCAGACCCCCTATTCATGGTATTGCTTTCCAGAGTTTCAGTTACCCCCAGTCAACTGTGGTCTGGAAATAGACGATCCTCCTTCTGACATATTATCAGGTCAGTGGTAGCCTAACACTATGTCACAATGCCCACGTCATTCACTTCACTTCATCTCATGACGCTGGCATTTTATCATCTCACATCATTACAAGAAAAAAAAGGTGAGTACGGTACAATAAGATACTTTGAGAGAGATGCGACATTCATACAACTTTTATTATAGTATATTGTTATAATTGTTCTGTTTTACAAACAGTTATTTTGTTAATCTCTTACTCTGCCTAACTTACAAATTAAACTTTGTCATAGGTATGTATGTATATATAGGAAAAAACAGTGTATATAGCGTTTGGTACTATCCATGGTTTCAGGCATCCCCTGGGGGTCTTAGAACATATCCTGCCACAGATAAGTGGTGACTACGATAGCTCCTCCAGCATAATATATGCTACACAGAACTGGAGTCTGAAGATAAGTCATAAAACTTCTAACCTATTATTCTTCTGGGAAGACAACGGGACTACTAATAAAATGACTAGTTATCACATTTTCATAAGGAGTAACTTTCAAATCTTTATAAAAGTTTGAATGAAACATAGGGATGTAAATAAAAGATTAATGAATTTGATTTTCTATTTTATATTTGTAATCCTGAACCCAGACTTCACTGGTTCTTATTAGACTGTTTGTAAAAAAAATGTGTAGGGGCATTTGTTCTTTTGCTTCTCTTGCCTTCTTTCCTGGAAGGAAAGACTGTCCTCAGTGCTGTTAATCAAGAACCCTAATTCCCTCTCACAGCAGCGGGCACATGGCACTTGGTGGTCAATAAGAATATCCCAACTCGCAGATCAAGATCCAAGAATAGACATATGATCTCAGCACAGTCTGGTTTCTGAGTCTCTTCTTCCTGTCAAGCTTCTTCCTGCCTCAGGGACTTTGCACTTCTGTTTCTCTCCATCTATACTCTTTTTTCCTCAGCTATTCCTATAGTTTTCCTCTTCCCACTTCCTTTTTGTCATTTAGATGTCATCTGGGTTGTCTACACAGAGGGGACTTAGAATATCATTAAGTCTAAATGAGTTCCTATACTTCCCATTTATAATTAAGGACCTCAGTCCATTTTATTTTCTTCACAGAACTTAGTACTATTTGGCATTGTGCGTCTCCTTCCACTAGGGTGTAAACTCTGTGAGTGTGAGCGAAGAGGACTTGTTCGTCTCCATGTTCCCAGCACATTAAACAACGGGCCAGTGTATGAACTGCTTAGTAAATATTTGTGGGAAGGTCAAATGTGTGGCAAGAGATTTTTTTTTTCTTAAAATAGTTTGAGTTGGATTTCTATCAGTCATGACTGATAAATTCTAGCTTCCTTATTATATGATACTACCACACAGTCACTCCAGATGATTTTTTTAAAAAAACTCTACATTTATAGGATATGCATTTAAAAAAAATGCCAGCAGTACTATTTCTGTTTTACTTATCATGGTAATTTTATAGCTTACAAATATTTTGGACAATCACTGTTTAAAAAAATTTAATTACAATGTGTTTATTAATCAAGGTACTAATAAATATTACCTTCCTGTCGTTATAATTAGTACCATTCTAAGCACTGTAGAAACACAAAAAGTATAAGAAAAACAAGGGATGAACATAACACTTAGGAAGTGAGTAGACATATATATAAAAGGCTAATGTAAGTAGTAGTAGTATACATTGAAAATGTGCTAGGAGTTAGAGAAGGATGGGATCTTATTAAATGGCATACTTGGAATTTCCTTCTGGTGTACAGAACTAAATCTGGATCCAAAACTGTGGAGTTTTTGGTGGTGAATGAAAGGACAGAACAGCTCAAAATAAGAAGACAAGGTGGGGCCCAGCGTAATTTGTGTGGGGGGTGGCAAGGAACATACCGCAGTCCAGTGAAGAATTCATCTGGGGTATTGAGAGAAATAAGTTGATGATATCAGGTTCTAAATTAGAAAATAGGGTCATAAATTAGAAATATTTAGTTTTTGTATTATTTACACTAGAGATTGCGAACAACAAAGATCCCATGACACATATTTTAGGTAAATTAATCCAGCATTAATGTGCAGAATAACTATGATATGAAAGAGGTGAGAAGACCCTCTAGAAAACCCTGTGTTGAGGCTCATATGGGAAGTGATGAATCTCTTGTGAAGGGTGGTGGTGAGGATTGTATGCAGAAGGCAGAAAAGACAGCTCATTCAAATTGAATGCTCAATATAAGATATGAGGAAAAGCAAAGTCAGGAGTACTCCTGAGTCCCTATTTTTGAAAGAATGGCAAAAGATGAGACCAGTGATGGAAATACACAATTTGGAGGTAGATCTAATTTTGGGATAATTGGGAATTTGTTTTTGAATGTAGGGTAATGGTAACATGAATAAGTAGAAAGTTTCTATTGGCAGTTCTCAATCCAGGGGCTTGAGTGAGTGGTCAAGGTAAGAAGGATGGATTTGGCAGTCAATAAGCATTGAGTTCATAGGTATCTGGTGCCATCTTATCCATTAGACACAGTAGGCATAATTCCTGGGGCTCGTGATACTCTAAGATACCAATATGTTTTATTTATTTATTTATTTATTTATTGGTCAGAAGGAAAAAAACACTTTTAGCTCAAAAATGTTTTATTATATCATGTTAATATGTTTGTCTTTATCCTCATGCAGGTGTAAAATATAATTTAATGTTTTATAGCAATGATTCCTGAGATTTGTTCTTCCCTCTATATACATATCTACATGTATGACATGCCTGTGATGTGCATGGTTGTGTGTGTCATGAAGAGTAAGCTCTCACTAAATAGATGCTAGGTCTCTGGGATGTATGCTTGCCAGCAGGACCACATGGTAACGACGTTATAGCCAGATCATGGTGAGATGGCATGCATCCTTTAGCCAACTTTCCATACATGGATTCTATCAATTCCCTCAGCCCCTCCTTAAGGGATGACTTTCAAAGCAATAGAAGAGTTGAATTTAGATTTCACAATCCATTTTTCTTTGTTTAGAGCCAGCATTTGTCTCTTTTTGAAACAGAAAAATAAATTACATAAAAACAATTATTATAATGGTTTTAAATATGAACACAAGGAATAAAAGAATGCAGCACTCACTTGAGAATATTAAAGCAAAATTAATGGTATTTTATCATTTAAGAATGGTAAGGACCCTTTCTTCATATGTCTGATTAGCCACATGATTCCTCAGGTCTCCAAACTGAGCACTTAAGGTAACAAAAGGATGTAAAATATACTCTCAAGGCTCGGGTCCCAACTCTATTAGTGATTTAAGGAAATTTTTCAAAGAACAAATGTTATGTGTCATTCACATTTTCTAAGTATTATTTTCCCAATTTTTCTATCTTGGATTCCTCTCATGTCAAACATGAAAGAATTGCTTTAAATTGTGTTCCTGAGATGATGTATTTAAAATTTACCTAAAATTAGGTTGACCACAAATTATTCCTGTTTTTTTAAATTCATCTCTAAAACTGTGTTCCTTTTATTTCTAGACAAACTTTGCTAAAGGAATGACTACATTTCTTTAACACTGCAAATAATAGAGCTGACTGTGTATTTGAACAGGTTGACAGCTTCACTTAGCAAACTCACCCTAAATTCTGAAAACAAACCTTACCAACAGTTGGCTGACAATGGTTGAGATGACAACAGAAATAATTTTCAGCAGTAACAAAAACAGATTTAAGCTAGTACACACAACAGTACAAGCTTTTTCTTTTTAAATGAAAAAGGAGAAGGAGGCAACATGCCCATTAGGTATGGCACAAAGTCTCGGCCTACTGCAGTAAGTTATTTACAAAATCAAGTTATAGTGCATCTTTTGTCCTTACCAGCAGGTGCAGCTATTAAGCAGGAAACATTCAAATATAATATGGCCTTGAGGGGGAAAATAAATAGACTTTTTTTTTCCCCTTCCATTACAAATGCCCAACACCAGTATGATAATTTAATAATTCAATTTGCCAAGAAAAATTAGCCATTTATTTGGAGCCTTGAAATCACTGAACTCTGAATGCTTATGTGTGATCAAATCTTACCTTGCACATTTACTTAAAGGAAATGCCTTTTTTGCCTTTTTTCGCAGAAGCCTATAAGTAGAGTGTATGTTTCAGGCAAGGGGAATCAGCTATACATTTCTTTCCTAATAAGGTGACCTATCCAGGCGTATGCTACAAGCTCCCTTATTCTACTGAAAACTGACCAGAGTTCACTTTCAAATGTGGCATCATAATGTGAGTGAGTGTTGGATGGTGGCCTTGATATGCTCAGCTCAGCAGATGGATAACAAAGCAGTGAACACGGGAAGTGCACGGTGGGCAAACAGTGTGTTGGAATGCAAAAAGCACACTGAGGAACCCAGAAAGCCTGGGTTTCAGGAGCACAGAGGCAAGTGAGACGTAGCTGTGAAAGTGGCAGGGGAGAGAATCCACCAATGAGTGATGTTTTACAAGCGGAAGGGTGAGGATAAAAGTCATTGGCAGTAGCAAATGTTAAGAAATGACCTCCCACCTCCACCCCACTGAAGGTGGTGATTGGAAGAGAAGTTTCAGGGCAAGTGGTATGATATGAAGCCAGACTGCAGAGGACTGAGTGAATATGAAAGGGAGGGCAAATTTGAAATGTCCACCAAGTATCTTGGGTATAAATGTTAAGAAGCAAGTTAGACCAGTATTTGGTAGAATGAATCTTGAGGGGTAAATAGGAAATGGAGTTTAAGATAATTTTAAGATAATGAGAAAGATAATTTTAAGATAATGAGAAAGAAAAAAATAATTTTAAGATAATGAGAAAGAAAAAAAAAGTAATAACATTTTTTCCATGAGATCTAGGAGGAGATGGGAAAGGCTGACCTCTGAAGCTCAGATAATGATACTAGGTTTGGTGGGGAGGTGCTCTCTCTTTCCAAGACAGTGGGAAAGAAGCAAAGATGTGGGTAGACACAGGTAATTGGTTATTTGTTTGGAAAGGATGGGCAGAGTTTTATCTCATGTTCTCCATGACTTCTTCCATGAAACAGGCAGGACCATTTGCCAGGGATGAAGGAGAAGGAGTATGGCAGGTACTTTATGTGAAGTGGTAAATCTTTGAAATAGATGCTGATGACTTATGGGCAGCTGGAAACCATAATTCTCTAAGGGCGGCATCCACAGTACTTGTCTGTGGTGCTCCTTCCAAGGGATCAAAGTGGATGGTAAAACTAATCCATAACTGGTTTGGAGAGATAGAATGATAGAAGAACAACTAATCGATGAAATGATGACTCCTTATGAGAAAATGGGTGAAGCGGTTGAAGGAGTACAGGCTTTGTAGGGCACTCAGTGTGTCTTATTGATCTTCATGACTTCAAAATTGATGCAGAAATTTACACAGCACGTGGTTAAGAACACAATAAGAGATGGAAGAATGAAAGCTATCATGAAGTGATTAATGGAAACAAGGAAGCATCTCTCTTGATGACATTAAAAGTAATAGTACTACTAATGATGATAGTAGCAAACATTAACTGAGTGCTTATATGTGCTAAGCACTGTTCCAAACAATTCATTTGTATTATCTCATTTTAATTCACACATAGGAATATGACATAGATACCATTACCACAATTTTACAAGGTTCAGAGAGGTCGAGTGACTTACTAGAGCCACACTGATAATAAATGGAGAAAGGAGGACTCCTGAGCTCATGATCTGTGAAGGAATAGAAGTAGATGGAAGGAGAAGACAATAGAGAGATTTAAGATTGATAGATTGATTCTGTGGCTTCATCCTTCCTCCTTTGCTCCTCTCCGACTTAGTGTGTCTAATCCACAACAAAGATCTGATAAAATGTTGAGTGATGGTATAATTGAGGGCTTTCACTAGGAATGCAGTGGGCTGTGCATTTTCCTCCATGAAATCATTTAAAATAGAGAAAATAGAGAGGCTTTTATATCTTTTTAACATAGACCTTTTTTGGTAACAATGATAAAATCTGAACCAGGCAACAATGACAGCCCTGGTAGATGGTCTTTGTTTCTGAAACATTAAGATAATTTCACTCAGGGTGGGTCTAGCCTAGATTCTCCATGACCCTACAAATTTACTTACACTTCTCAGACTCTCAGATTTCTAGTAGAGATATCTTGGACTAGGATGTTACTTGATCTCATTGACTTATTATAAGATAGAATTTTATTTAAGAATATAAAGCAGGGCTTCACAATTTCTTTTGAAACACATGCTCTATTTTAGTAAACACAAACACCACATGTCCTGCTTTAATGTTACTGGGGAAAAATGATGAAATACTGTGAAAAAAAATCAGAGCATTGGGCAAAGTGTTTCTTTATTTATAAATTATAGGCTGGTTCCACCCTTGTCAGTTTGAGAATTAAGGTCTTAAACATTTGAAGTTCTAGGTAACTTATGAAATTGAGGAATAGAAAGAATGTATATCAAAGTTATACTTAAAATATTATGCACATCATGTTGCCTATAAATATCCTTGGCATTTTCAGAAAGATACTCTTACTTTGATCAACTCCAGATCCTTGAGATCTTAAACACGTTAAATTTTTTTCTCTACTTAAATTGTCTTTGGTTTTAGCAAGCCATTAATTCAAACTGAAATCTAAAAATTTAAGTTATGGGGAATTAAATTGCAAAAGATCTAATTAGAATATCTTAACAGGTAAGCAATCAACTTTCCATCATAAAATCTTGTATACTAATTTAATTTTTCCACAATATTTTCATCATATCTGCACAACTTAGTAAAACAAAACCTCTTAAAAATTCAACAAATATGTTCAAATGCTAAATCTGTAGGTAAAAATAGTAGACATAATAAATATTTTTCTTTGAATATTAGCTTCTAAGTGCAGCAAACAATTTAAATATCAAATCTTTCTAATCAAATATAAGGTTTTACGGGAATGTTTTTGAATGCCATATATGGAAAATTTATCGGAGAAAAGCAAAATGAACCAAATAAGTGAACAAGACTAATGTTTTACTTAGTACATTCAAACACCATTTGGGCAGACAGTACCTAAATAGACCTTAGTTCTAAGAAATAGCCTGAATATTTTTATTTTAGACTATAAAATAATTATAACTTGATATTATAATATTGTATTGGATCATATTCTCTAAAGAATAGAGGGGAAAAGAATTGTATGTATTAGGATAGCCTTGAAAATAAGAATCCACACATATGTTCAGTGTCTTAAAAAATCAGGTCACTCTCATCTGCTTCTTCTTACTACTTCACTTATGTGTGGTGTTCATGGGAAGCAATTTCTGGCAACATTCCAAATCTTTTTTATTTTTATTTTTATTATTTTTTAAAATGTTTTTTATTATATTATGTTAGTCACCATACAGTACATCCCTGGTTTCTGATGTAAAGTTCGATGATTCATTAGTTGCGTATAACACCCAGTGCACCATGCAATACGTGCCCTCCTTACTACCCATCACCAGTCTATCCCATTCCCCCACCTCCCTCCCCTCTGAAGCCCTCAGTTTGTTTCTCAGAGTCCATAGTCTCTCATGCTTCAAATCTTTTTTTTAAATTTAATTTTAAAAGGGTTTATTCTTTATTATAAAAATAATGCAGGCTTATTTTAGAAAAATTGGAAAACCCATTAAAATAAGACAAAACAATCACCCACGTCCTTCCCAGATAGAACTACTGCTAGAATCTTGATACATTTTCTTCAACGTTCTTCTCAAGTTTAGTTCGATTATGGCATTTTTGTCTTTGCCTTTTAGTTGTTGCTGTTCTTACATTTTCTATTTTGTTATGATTGTTATGCAGAAAAAAAAGAACATTAGATCCCTCCAGAGGTCTAAACTAGGAGAGGCCTAAAATAGTAGGGGAAGGAGTAAGAAAGAACGGAGTCCAACCACTTGGACAGCCTAGGCTTATTTTGACTGATGGTAAACGTAAGTTTGTTTGGTGATATCAGGGTGAGGGGCTCTGCTCCTTGCAGTCATTCACAAACTCACAGAAGCTCAACCTCCTGAAACATTCTCAGACTCTATGGCAGAAATGAACTTAGAAATCCCCAAGAAACTTTTCACTGCCTGAGCCACAAAGTGATCTGCACCACTGCCTCCTCATCTTCCTTGGCAGAACTAGTCACATGGCCTTCCCTAACGGCAAGGGGGCTGAGAAACGTAGGGGAGCAAATGGAGTATTTCATGGGCATCACATTCTCTAACAGAAATGGAGAGATGCAGGGGTTTGGGCACATGCGCAGGAGTTCAATTTAAGTTCCAGGTTAGAAGATTTTTTCCAATGGCTCTGATGTCTCAATTCCTTTTTTTGGAATGCCAATCACATTTACTATCTTAGTAGAAATTTTAAAAATTATGTATATAATTATATATTGTCTTAATTTTTACTTAGCTGCTTCATTTGTTTTCCTCTACAGATTTGCATGCACAGAATAAGTGTTAGGCAACGTTTATTCCATAAAATTGTTCTGTACTTAAGTGTTGTCCACAAGAGAAGGAGGATTACTGAAATATGAACTGTATTTTGATACATTAATGGTGTATCTTGACAAACATGGTATCTTATTTTTCGCCACTACTTTGCTGGAAGTGCATCACTCACCTGCCTATATTCAGTGGTTTCCCATTCCTAAAGGATAGACTCCAAGCTCCTTAACATGACATATAAAATTCTCCAACATCTGCCTCTTGCTTAACATGCTGTTCACCCCCTACCTGACATTTTATGCTGCCCAAGCACTTTTAGTTTCCTCAATATATCGCACTGCCTTTTCTTTCAGTATTTTTGCTTAACCAGTCTTTGCATGGACCATCATTTTGAATGCCAATCTTCCAGAACACACCAACATTTCCTGATGAATTTCTAGTCATTTCCCTAGACTCAGCTCAGATGTCATCTTTTCCTGGCCTGGGCAAGTTGGAATAACTTCTTTCAAATAATACCCTGCATGTATCTCCATCCTTAGACTACTAGTCATAATGAACTCTTAACTCTGGTAGATTATCCCTTCTACCAGATGGTGAGCTCTGCCAGGCCAGGGACTAGGTCTAATTCATCTTTGGGCCCTCATGCCTATCATAATAATTAATTTATGCCTTTAAAGATTGAATAATTGGAACAAATAGGTGGAACCCTGAAAGTCTTTCCCTTTTTCTTTTATACAGTCCCTGAAGTACACTCTTCAAACCCTTCTCTCTCTCTGATTTATTTTATTAATTCCATATGGGCTCTTCCAAAGTTGGAGGTTATAGACAACATTAATTCAGAATGATTTTAAATAAGAGGAAATTTTGAACCATGTTTCAAGGGTTGCTTTCTGCACCCTGATACAGAGGGGTCAGTTCACTTTAAAGTGTGCCTCAGATAGGCACATTATGCTCCTTCTCACCCTGGTAGGCCTTTCAAACTATTATGCCTTTCCAAGAGCCAGAAGTGCAGATTCTATGAAAAATGAATTATTAATGTCTGATTTTCACAGCAATAGAATATCTTTACCCAAAGAGTAGCATTTCTTCCATGCTGTCAGACATTCTTTCTTAATATAAAATCCTGACCCTTTAGTAAGGTGTCTTTTTGAATCACGGATTTGCTGACTTTAATAAACACACTGTCGTTACTTTTAATCAGCACAGAAGTTCGGTTTGTAAAGTTTATGGTCAGATTAGAATCAAAACTACATGTGAATGGGGATGAATAAATATACAAATAAGACTAAACATTTTCTATGTAACAAATGTAGTTTCCAGATAAATTCAAGTGGAGTCTTATTTTTATTTTTCTGAAAGAGGTTCTCTCTCTGTAATGATAAATCTCCGTTTGGCAAGCGGGAGAGTTATGTACAGTAGGAGACAGTGCCAAGCTTTCTGGCTTCTTCAATCTTACATTGCCGTCCTCTCAAACCACTCGTGGACACAATTACACTATTTGCTCTTCGTTTTGCATAGCGCACAGAGAATTTACCGCAGTTATAGTTGAAAACATTGCTTTATCAGTGATTTGACTTTTAAAAATCGAAACATTCCAAATTTTGAAAGCTAGATCAGTTTTAAACTGTTATGTAACAGTGATAACTGAATTTCTAGATACTGATTACATGGTCATCTTAAACACATATTTAATTTTCTTTTGCTTGCTGTTCTAATTGCAATTTATTGAAATGATGGGAAGCTTTTGTTCCTTGCTAGTCCCAGTCACTTACATAAATGCCAGGTAGGCTATTTACAGTCTTTAAACATCCCGAGAGCAATTTAGCATTTGTCGAGGGATGGTTTTTCAGCAAATTTAGTCACTGTACATGTAGGACAACTTGCATTATTTTTTGATTTGGTAAACACACAGCCATGAGTGCTCCTACCTCATATTTCTGTAATGGCCTAGCATCATGGTAATTTGCCAAACTGCCTTTTTGAAGGTCATTTATTAAGTCAGAAAGGGGAAAAAACGATTTTCCAAGCTTATCCGATAATCAAAAACCAAATACACTGCCTCATTCTAACAAAGGTTATTGTAATTCTGAAGACTATTTGAAGCATTTTTTTTTTTTATAACCTCCACCAGAATGGATTTCTTGTATGGGTTCTAAAAAGAAAGCCATCTACATGATACCCCCTGATGCCAAAAGAGAAGCCCTTTTGGCCAAATCAATGCCCAGAGACACTCAATGCAACGTAATTAAGACTGTGTGTCGGCAACCGTGACTGCTCACAGGGAGCGCCACAAGACTTCTGAGAAGTCCAGCGCATGGCAAGATGTCTTCTTGCTACTTTAGAGCCTGACACGAGCTGCATGGTCTCACGGTGGCTTGAGGGCACTGCCAGTCAATGATCTTTTCTCATAGTTTACCAAATTTAATCCTCCTTTCCCATCTGGTCAGAATATATACAATAACTTTAGACCAGAAGGACACTCCAGAAGTCATCTGTCAATATAAATCAAAATACACTGTTCTCACAATAAAGTATTAGCCATTGTGAGAACACACGTAAATGATAAATTATGACCTTTGCCCTTAAATGGCTGCTTTCTTCTTAGTTAGAGATATGTGACATGAAAAACATGAATGTTACCTGCGAGACGGAGAGAACTGATTAGTTTTCTCTTCGTATATTATCATGGACCAAATGATTAAATGTAGTGGTATATTCTCTGACATTTTCACACTGAAACCTGTATTGCATACTTTCTGTATGGCAATAGGAATACCGGATAATTTTATGTATAAATTTTCAAATGGCACGAGGTAGGAATAATTGCCTGTACTTTAGAAATGAGATCTTGAAAGCTCACAATATTGAGATAATTTAGCTACCATCACCCAGCTAGTTTGCTAATGAGTCCTGATTCTAGCATAGGTCTACTCAGAGGGTGGGAAGGGATACGGCACAGAGCAGGTAGGTGTGTGACATTTGAGGAAGAGATGATGAGAAGTAGGTGGTAAGGGTGGGAGTGGAGGGGGGCATAATACCCAGGGAAGGTTCCAAAAGGGAGGGGCTGGTGTGAAAGCAGCCAGCAGCATTTAAGTCTGTCCCAATGGTATCTGTATACTGCTCTCATAAATCTTCCAAATTCTCCACTACCCACGTGGCTGTCATTTGCAGGGACGCAAAACAGAAGGAGCCCAGGATGTGGAGTCAGATAGATCCTGATGCAAATTCCTGTCTCCTCACTTAACCACATTTATGTCATTAACCAACTTAATAATTTTGCTGACTCCTAGCTTTTATTTTGTAAAAATTTTGTGATATTTATCCATCTGTGATTTAATTAAAAATAGAAAGCACTTAGCAGTGTCTGTTACCTAGGAAGTACTCAATAAATGTTATTTTTTTTTTCTTGTTTCTTTTGCTCACTTTTCTTCCTTCTCCCTCCCTGCCAACCAACCAAAACTTTCTGATCACTTTTTATTCAGGCTCTTCCATCTGATAGGGTCATCTCTGTTTGTTTCTTCCAAACTTATTTAAAGGCAAACAAAATGACATCTAGCCATTCTCACTATTTAGTTACACCAAATAAACACAGAGCTCAATGTAAAGTGTTATGGACATTATAAATGGCAGACCTGGGGATAAGGTCTTCGTGAGCAGTACTGTGGAAACAGCTCAATGTGTCCCAAATCTGCTCCTCCTCTTTTGTTCCATCTCTTTGCAAATGATATCACTATTCCCCTAATTGCACAAAACAGTAACCTGGGCAACTGCATTATTCTTTACCCCTCAGCAACATTAGATATTCTTGACTATGGAATTCTTGAAGTATCCCCCACTCTTTTGCTTCCTTGATGGCACACTCTTAGGTTTCAACCTTCCCTTTTGCCCTGGCCACTCCTTATTTCCTCTTCCAGTTTACTTTCCTGGTACATTAAGGATAAGTGTAGGCATCCTGAGACTCAATTCCGGACCCACTTCTTTATTTCTTCCCTTTAGGCTCATTTGGCCCTTTGGCTTGAAGCATTCTCTGTATGTTGATGACTCCTGGATTTATACCTCTAGGCCACAGCTTTCCTCTGTGTTCCATTCTCATGAAACCAAGTGCCAACCTGACTTCCACAGATGATGCCTGTTAGGAATTTCAAACTATACGACCCAATAGAACTTTGAATCTTGTTTACCATTGATTCCTTCCCTCGTCTTTATCATTTCAATAAATGGTAAAAACTAGTTCTGTGTAATTCTTTTTTTCTTTTTCCTTCACATTTCAGGACATTCTATTCTTTTTTTTAAATCTTTTTTTTTTTTTTTTTTTAGTTTTTACTCAAATTCCTGTTAGTTAACATACAGTCTAATACTAGTTTCAAGTGTATAATTCAGTGATTTAACACTTACATATAACACCTGGTGCTCATCACAAAGTGCATTCCTTAATCCCCATCCCCTATTAACCCATCCCCCTACCCATCTGGCCTCTGGGTAACCATTAGTTTGTTCTCTATAGTTAAGAGTCTGTTTCTTGTTTTGCCTCTCTCTTTTCCCCTCTATGCTCATTTGTTCGGTTTCTTAAATTCCACGTACTAGTGAAATCATATGGTATTTGTCTTTCTCTGACTGGCTTATTTTACTTAGCATGATACATTCTAGTAACATCCATGTTGCTGCAAATGGCAAGAATTCATTCTTTTTTATGGCTGGGTAACATTCCATATACACCACCTCTTCTTTGTTCATTCATCAGTCAATGGACACTTGGGTTGTTTCCATAGTTTGGCTATTGTAGATAATGCTGCTATAAACATTGGGGTGCATGTATCCCTCTGAATTAATGTTTTTGGATTCTTTGAGTAAATACCTAGTAGTGCAATTGCTGGATTGCAGGCTACTCAAGTCATTCTATTCTAATGAAAACATATATCCTGAATCCATTCACTTCATCTCTGCCACTCCCACCACCTTCATCTCTCTCTCCTGGTATCCTGCTAGAGCCTCTAACCTGTCTTTCTGCTTCTGCTAATGTCCCATTCCAATGCAGACTATGCTTAGGTATCTTGAGTAATCTTTTTTTTTTTTTTTTCCCCCAGTGTAAGCCTTTAAGAAGGTAAATTAACCATGTTATACTTTCTTGCCCCAATAGCTTTTCTATTATAAAAAATTTAAACTCCTTGCCATGACCTATAAAACTAGCAAGATCTGCCTGATTCCTTCACCTTGACCTTTAACATCACCTCATACTACATTTCCTCTTCCTCACTATACACTTTTCTGTTTCTTGTTATACCAAATTCTATTCCTCTTTAGAATTTAATCTGCCTGAACACTCTTCCTCTGTCTCATTGCATGGTGCCTCTTTTCCATCCTTCAGATTTCAGCTCCAACATCATCTACTCTGAGATTCTGTACTTGACTTTATAAAGTAATCTCTTGCCAAGTGCTTCTTGTTTACATTACCCTATGAATTTCCCTCCTGGCATCAATTAAAATGATTCAATTATCTTTTTTGAGGGGAAGGGGTTGTTGTTTTCTTTCTGCTCCCTTCTCCTCCCTACTTCCCCCACTAGAATATAAGCCCCACAAGGGTAAGGGCCACAGCTGATTTTTCACACTGTATGTCAAGCATCGGTACAGCGTCTGGTTCAGTATTTGAGCACCTCCATTTCAGCTCTTAGTAAATATTTGTTGAATGAATAAACTAAGGTATGAATGAGCCACTGACACTTCCTTATTCCTATCTCTAACACATCTTCAAGTAGCCATCCTATTTTGTTACCCCTTAAATCATTTCCGTCCCCATTTTCATTGCATTACTTCAGGTCACTATTATCACTTGCCTGAATCACTGTAATTTGTTACCAGAACTAGAGTCTCTTAGGAATAGTTGTGGTCTTGGGGGATCTTAGAGTAATTTAAAATAAAAAAAAGAATAGTCTATCATGAAGTAACTTGATAGATTTTAGTATCTTCATGCAGCTAAGACAACACAATGTGGGGCAGGTAGTCCGATTCATCAGGCTTACCTCAAAGGAGTTGTTGTTGTTGTTGTTGTTGTTTTTTAAACTAAGGGAACCACAAGAAGTTAGCAGTTTCAAAACCTGCAATATAAATGATCTTGTCCTAGCAACATGTCAATTTATGGTATAACACTCTTATTCCCTGTTGTGAGCTCTTGGGATTTTGTGACTCTCTACCCCCGGACTTCACTAGACATTTGGTACTTGCATACCTCTCCAGTGTTCAACAACTAACAAATACTTAGAAATGTGTGGATTTTATGTATCACCTTGGAGATGGCTGAAAAATATTCTAGGATGAAGTGAATAGAGGTAACCATGGGGAGGCTATGCTTAACAGATTGAAAATATAGAGTGGAAGGCCATTGTAATCCTATAGTAGGTGGGATGCCAGACTCTGTGGTTTAGTCATGGATCCAAATAACTCTCTAATTCCTCCTGAAATTACCCGAAATGATATTTTTCCAGCTGGCCTTTGGGTCCAGTCTTGTTTCTCTTCCAGTCCTCTCTTCCCACTTGGACTAAAGTGATGTTTTAAAAATTTGCCATTTTGATAGTATTTCGTGGTGCCTTGTTACTGTTAATATAAACACCTCAGCTGGCAGAGAAGTCCCTCAAGGTTTGGTTTTGGTCCCTTTACTCCACCAGTTGGCTCTTCGCCTCTCCACTCTTTCATACGCTTGAGTTATATCCTGCAGTACCAGAGACTTATACACCTTATCATTAATCCTCTATGGTGCCTTTCACACTCATTACAATAATATTTGTTGAATGAACCAACAGCATTCGGATATCCTATTCCCATCAGTGCCTGTCTTTCTTACTTATCTCTAATCATCACCAATAGTGTTATCATAGCTTTTATCTCAGGATCCGACCCAGCAATCGATTTAATTAATATCAAGTATGATCTGTAGCATACATTGTCTAATGAAAGATTTTACTGGTAACTATGTTTTTGAGAATTACTTTTTGACCACTCTTTTCTTTGTTTTTTGCTTTTCTTTGTCAAAACTAGCTTTGTAGGCATCTATTCAAAGTAACTGCTGATAAAAGAAAATTATTAAGAAATACTTTCTCTTAAAATTTGATATGATTTTATTAAACAAAAATAATTAGTAATTGACCATAATGTGATCAAGCTAGTGCTTAATTATAAAGAACACTGCAGTGATTCCTCCATAGGTAATAAATAATGTTAAGTAATATGAAAGAATATTGGGAAAGTGTTGCTTCTCCCATGTTCTTAAACATAAACGGAAGACATTTCATTTTTCCAGGTATTTGAAGGTTTTTGTGGTTTTTTTGTAGTACAAATACTTATTTCTTTAATTAAATAAATAAAAGCTAAGTTTATTAAAATTATTTCCTCTTTTCCTCACCTGCTTTTCAGTGTAAATTCTCAGAAACTGTTTAAAATGTACCTCAAGTCAATGAATATTATTCATAAAACTCCACTGATTATGTATTGAGTACTGAAGAAATGCATGGATTAATTTATCCCTGTTAAACCTCAATTGCTTATTAGGCCA